>NC_091933.1:35620292-35815292 GCF_041260155.1 Ptychodera flava
TTTTATAGTTTTACCGAGTACGCTAGAAGAAAGCGCGTGTGGTTCGATATGACTGCGTCTGTCAGTATTTGCGTCTAAAGTACAGTTAAAGTCGCCACCAAGGATTATGGGATCGGGTGAGGAGTCTAAGCGAGCAATAAGGTGTTGTAATGTTTGAAATGTATCAATACGTGCTTGACCGTCATTTGGCGCGTAGACATTAATGAAATGATAGTTGGTGTTATTAAGTTTAGCGTGAACGTGGAGAAGACGTCCTGGAATGATGTCTTCCTTCTGAAGGATTTCAGTCCATGAGTTCGGGTGAAAAAGAATTGCAACACCGCTTGAATGAGTATCAAGATGCGAGAATTCAATCTGGCCCCGCCATACAACTTTCCAAAGAGGTTCATCACGTAATAATAATAATAATAATAATAATAACAAGGCAGTATTGCTGAAGGCAATGAGTACTTGGGCCGTGATAGAGTAATTTTGAGGACAATATATACTACTATTCAAATATGGTCTTGAATTTCCTCCTGTCAATGAGGCATTTGATTAACTGGTTATTAAACGAAGCAATGGCATGACAACGGCAAAATATGTCTAGCAACTTTTGTGGAGTTTGAGGCAGGGGTTCTTTATTTATAGCGGGAATTGCTTAAACTCCTTAAATATTCAAATTACAGCAAATTTCTTTTGTTCTCGATGGTAGATGTCTAATATTTAGATGGGCATATTTAGATTTCTACCCTATAGTTATCCCTATATACCAAAAATCGGACATCCAGCTCTATTGGCTCGCTCAAAATAAGATATGCACATAATTAATGAGGTACAATATATGGTATCATAAGGTGTCCTTTCATACCAAATATGAAGGGTGTAGCACTTGTGGTTACTGAGTTGTGGACAAATATGTATATTTGAGGTCAAAGGTCATTGAGGTCACGTGAAGTTTTGTCAAACAAATTATATTGTTAACTTATCCCTATATACCAGAAATCAGACCTCTTGCTCTATTGGCTCGCTCATAATTAGATATGCACATAATTAATGGGGTACAATATGTGGCGTCATAAGGTGTCCCATCATACCAAATATGAAAGGTTTAGCACTTGTGGTTACTGAGTTATGGACAATAATGTATATTTGAGGTCAAAGGTCACCAAGGTCACATGATATTTTGTCAAAATGTCTGAGATATCTGCGTGAACCGATGGACTCACTGATGGACTCACGGACGGATATGAGCCAATCTATAAGCCCCTGGACTTTATCCGTGGGGACAAAAAAACTGTGTCACTGCATCCTTTAGGCAATATGAATACGATGAGAAACTAAATTTTTATTTTTCTTGGCATCGTACATGCGAATCTATGGAGAACTGCCTTATACATGGGAGTCTATGGAGGTGTAAACTAAAAAGTCCTCTAACACGGCCAAATTTTAAAGCATTGTGAAACAAATCGACGTGCATCTGTATGGGGTTGGGTACTAGGCGTGAACGGACGCACGGACATGACCAAACCTATACGTCCCCTCGGACTTCGTCCGTGGTGATTAAAAACAACGCAACAGTTATTACAGCTACACCGGCGGTAGGTTCATATCCAGAGCCCCGTACGGTCTGCGGCCGTCGCTTGAAAACAATCTCATGCACCCGGCCATATGGGCAGCTGGCCGGATGCATGACTTCCCGGAGAAGGCGAGCTGTCACGTTCAAGCTCAGGATTATTTGTCGATCAAATTTCAGTAAATTTACCTTACCTAGATGAAATTTTGTCTATAGGCTGAAATTTCGCCGAAGTTTGGCAAAATTACATTGATTTTTCAGGTTCATATGCGACATTTTTGAGTTTTGAGTGCAGACAGAAATAAGTTTTGAGGCAACATGGCTGCGACCCCATGTTGACCCCTAGCCCTGCGTACGATGCTATGTGCTACAGCTAACACACAGCATCGTACGCAGGGCCAGCGAGAGAGTTGCCGACATCGACGGTTATTTACGAGAAGTGAATAAAAGACTGTCATTTTTGGAAGCGATCGAGTAGCTGAGGTAGGCTGGGATACGACTTGGCCCAAGAACGCTGAATTTCGGCAGTAATTTGGCTTTTTACGTCAAGTCCCAAAATGGATTTGAAGTCACCGACCCAACGTACGGGTCTTTGCAGGGCTGTGGTGAGCGGGGCGGTTAGCTGCAGCGGAACACACAGCATCGTACGCAGGGCTAGTTGACCCCCAAGTGAAAATGTGTTCGCGATCAAATCTTCCTATATTTTTTTCAGAATTTTCAACAAAATCATTGCTTCTTACATCTTTTGTAAAATATAAAATACTAAAATAAAACTGCGATGTGCCATGTCTCCAGATTTCTAAAATATCGTTCGTTGACCGTTCGACGCAAACTTGTGACGCAGTTGAAATTCAATACTGACCGCCAAATAATCTTAATGAGACGAGATCAGTCTAGACATCCTCCAAATTATCCAACCATTCGCATTGGAGTTCAGCTCGCTTAGAGTATCATAACATTTTTCGGCCTTCTTTTAGATCGACCCTAATATCTCCCATTTAGGAAATAAATACACAAGCTACCTCGACAAAACTTCGTGCACCATCCAAGACCAAACGCACTACAAATCTGTCTTGACGTCATCATCTCCTTACATGGTAATCGGCATACCGTATTTTTTAGCAAAGGGACACAGAATACGTCGGAGTATTCAGTTTCAAAACGTATTACATTGTGTGATGTTGTCAAAAAAAAGTCATGTTACTGCAGTGGTATAAATTACAAAACACAAAAGTTCAAATCAGTTTATTTTGGACTGGCTTTACCCAACATTTCATATTGTTTCTTATGCCAGATTTGACCACGTGCTTACTGGCGACCCCTTTTCATGCAATTTTGTGTCAAATGATGTGTTCCCCTGGAAAAACAAACGTACGATTTCTAAATGAAGGAGGCGAAATTTGCCCTCAAGACGCGAAACCACCCCTTACGGGGTGTACCTAGCTATTTTTAACGAGCTTCTCGAATCTGCAGCTCTATTTCAAAATGATGGTCTGGTTTTCTCAGCTCAAGGATAAGTGTTCTCCATCGCTGTGGGCATTACTATTCTCAACCGGGGGTACAGTTTCCAGTCTTAATGTTTTTCATTGTGTCCGGGATATAAAACCTTTCCTTTTCAAACTTTCTCTTTGATTAACACTAATCCACATCTTGTCAGTGATTAAACATGTTTCAAGTTTAAATGTTAAATTCTGGTCTCGAGCCCTCCTGTTCGACAAACCGAAATTACCCCTCCCACTTTGGCTCGTCCAGTGGGTGTAGCAAGGGTCGTGCCATCGCCTAGGAAACGGAGGGTGCATTAATTGTTGCATTTCGATGCACATTTTGATTATATTCAGAAGATTTTGTGGCCAGAACTCAGATAGAGAAGCATTTATATTCACATCTCACTTATTCAAGACTGGCTGAGAGCAGCACTTCCATTCAGTTAACATCATTACGCCATTTATTATGCCAAGAAAGATGAAGCCAATACATTTTGCCCTCCCTGGTCTCAGCCAGAAATGGTTATACCTTACAGTTTTTTCCCACGGAATGAAAACAAATGTACTTGGGCTGAGGCCCAAGTACAATAATTTATTTTTCTAAAGCGATTTCCATCAATAAAATATCAAACCGCTTTACAATAAAATACAAGATGAAAATACAATAATAATAAAAGTACCATAAAAATGCTCTGGTTAAAATACAACACGTACATTAAAATACTCCGTTAAAAATACAACCTCTACAATGCAACATGATACGAACATCAAAACTATGACTTAATCATTATAGTACTTTCTGAAGAGATATGTTTTCAGAGATGTTTTAAAAGAGGCAACAGATGGTGACAATCTAATTTCTTTTGGTAAGGCATTCCATAAAGTGGGAGCAGCATTAGAAAAGAACGGTAACCAAAATGTTTCTGTTCCCAGTTCACCGGCTCCAAAATTGGTGTGAACGCTGAGCGTGTAAACCGTTTAGGAACGTGAACTGTGATAAGATCAGAAAGATAAGCAGGTGCTTGATCATGCAAAATTTATACACAAAAAGAAGAATTTTGAAATTAATTCTAGCATGGATAGGCAACCAGTGAAGCTCACGTCTCACTGGTGTGATGTGTTCATGCATTTTTGTGCGTGTAACTAGACGAGCAGCAGAATTTTGAAGTAACTGAAGTTTACAGAGGTATTTGTCTTCGATACCGAACAGCAAGCTGTTGCAGTAATCGAGACGTGATGTTACAAAAGCATGCACGAGTCTTTCAGTGTTTGAACGATCTAAAACATTTCTAATCCGACCAATTCTATGTAGAGCGAACGATGCACACTGACATAATTTCAAAATTTGAGTACTCATATCTGCACAGCAATTTAAATAAACACCAAGATCACGAACAGATTTAGACGTAGTAACATCAGTGGTCCCTACTCGAAGAGATGACAGATCAAGTGATTTCTTAAACTTTGAATAGAAGTGGATCACTTCTGTCTTAGCATCATTTAAAACCAACCGATTTTCAATCATCCATTGACAATACATCAATACGTATGGTGGTATGCGTTTCTTGAAGAAAGAAGCAATCACATTTGAGCTGTGTTTTAAGCGTTTCAAGTATAGTATACCGCTTCAGTGCATCTCGGCAACCACGGGTGTTGCTAGAAAGAATTGAGAGGCAAGTCACGATAAGTAGGGGGAGAATTGTGTGCATCATGTTGGCTATATGAAAAAAGAAAGAAGAACGCTTCATTACAGTGGTGATTCGTTTCCTCTCTTTTTCAAGTCACTCTTTAATTTCTTCATTAATTTACATATTCTCTGCTTCAGAGGTTTATCAGTGGTTGGTGCTTTTATAGCAAGTGACAGAGCTTTGAGCAGATTATTAAAATCGGGACAAAATTCGCGGCATCTCTCAACGTGATTTTTTTTGTTTTTATGTTATCTAGAAAAAGAGCAAGTTTCTTTTGTGATGGCAGGGTGTTGCATTGTGACAGTTCGTCTGTTTGTATTTCAGATTCTAGAGTAATATTATGACTGCTTTCATCTGAGTCGCTATCTGAGTCATCACTGTTAGTTGTAGTTAATATTGAAAAGCGGCCACAGTTTGGAATGATGTTAGCGTACGTTGCATTCGATACTGTCATTAATTTCTTCGCCAGTGGAAGCTGTTTCATTTATACTGGCTGCTTCATTACAAGCAATGTTGGTTGTGTCTGAGAATTTCGTAGCAATTTGTCTGTACTTGAATGGCGAGTCTAAAGGTTCATCTTCGGTATCAGAAATCGCCTGAAACTTGCTCTGGCTATGTGACTTTTCGTCTTCGTCACTGTCTTCATCAACACTATCGATCGTTCTTTTTATTGGCTCTATTGGTTGATCTGATTGGGTGTTGTTTTGTGACGTCATGGGGACGTCTGTGTCGAGGGTTGCAATTGCATCAATTGTTTCCTCGGCTGTTTCAATAACAATGTTTTCATTATTAGCTGTGTTGTTAATATTACTTGTAAGAACAGGTGTTGTGGTGTTTTCCTGTTCACCTGTGGTATGCTGACGATTCAAATTGGCCTCTGTTGTTGCTTTATCGATTATTTCTTCTCTTCTTTGAGAAGATGGATCTTGCGCTTCTGATTCCGTCAGCAAATTTGGCGAATAAGTATCGTTACGATCAACAATAATACGTTCTTTAAGGGATTCGGTAGAGTTCTGTTCAGAATTACTCGAATTTTTACTGTTCGATATATCATTTTTGCCAGGACAGTTCTTTCGTATATGTCCAGGACTTCCACATTGAAAACATTTGAGTGGTTCTGTTGATATGTAAACGGGATAAAATTTTCCTTCATAAAGAAGTTGCAATACCCCATTGCAGTCTTTGAACGTTGGTTTTAGAACGATATAGACTTGTCTCCTAAAAGATTTCACATGTTTGAGATCGGGGTTCCGACAGCCTAAGGAGATGTGGCGAAAAGTGTTGTTGAGAACTTTGCCATATCGACGCAATTGCTCGCAAAGAAAGGCATTTGGAATGAACGGTGGTATGTTTGAAATAATAACTCTAGTAGCTGGTTGGATCATCGGTGTGGGTTTTACAAACAGGTCATTGACATGTACACCTGAAGTGCATACCTGTGTGACCTGCGAAATCATTTTCAAGAAAACCACAACAGCTTTATTCATTCGTGAGGCAGCCAAAATGTCATCGGGATTCACAATTTTCGCTACACTTTCAACAAAATCATCCAAGGTAACTCCGTCCAAGTTATCAAACTTAAGGCTATTCTTTATGGAAAGCTTAGAAAGTTTCCAATCACATCGCTTTCCGAATCATGAGTTGGCGTGGCGGCAGCCATATTGATATGGCTAACCAACCAGACCTACTGCAAGACAGAATCTAAAAGAATCGCCGCAAAGCAAGTCAATACACGATCAAAAACGTGACACACACCAAAAAAGGGCACAAAACAGTCTCGATGAATCGAGATTGAACGAGAAGTACTCACAGTGCCAGGAAAACAAATCCAAAATCGGAGCTCTCTCAAGGCCGTGTTCAACGTGACCGCATGAGGGCGAGAGAGAGAGAGAGAGAGAGAGAGAGAGAGAGAGAGAGGAGAGAGAGAGAGAGAGAGAGGCCAGAGAAGACAGAAAAGCAGAAAAGACCAATCATGTAAAAAATCTTGCAGTCTCAAACTGTAACAAAATGTATTTTGATGTGAGATTGAAATGGGACCACTACATATTGGTTTGCAAGACATTTCAGTCGCTGTTGCATTTTTGTGTTCACAAATATGGCTGAAATACCTTATTAAACCCAACAATATCCATGCGCGCACTGCCATTTTGACTTGCGTCAAATCTGTTTGGTGCTGATCGATAATGGTAAACTTAGTTGAGAATTCCCTGCATGTAATTATATGTCATATAGCGTTGGCTGTGCAGAGCCATGTAATAACAATATTATTGCCTGAGAAATGGATTTATGTGCCCTCGCAGCACGAGACAATTTGCCAGACGCCGAAGGGCAAATTGTCACCTGCTCTCGGGCACATAAATTCATGTATTCAGACAATAATTTATGATATGCTCTGTGAGCTGGTCCAGCAAAGCCATGGGCCGAGTGGCCCACCGTGTAAATGAGATAGCATTGGTCTCCATCCCGACTACTGAGTCTTTTTTCCTTGCTGCAGCGTTCGCCTCCTACTATGTGACCAATGTTCCCCTTCCCGTTATTTCTGTCTGTCTATCTGTCTGGATGTCTCTCTATCCCCTACATCACCCTTCTCCAGACCATTCGCTCACGCCTAGCCCTAGGAGTATGGCGAAAGTGTCCGGCTTTGGCTAAGCCCCCTCCCAACTCCTATCTCCACCCCGTTTCTCCATCCCTTGTGCGAATTGGATGCATTATAAGTACATATCGCCTGAGCCACAACTTTCATTTAGATGGCCTGAACATCGTGAGAACAAAATCAATTGAAAAAAAGTATCGTGCCATGGACTGCACAGCGTAAGCACTGTGATGCTTTGCCGAGGCAGCTACGCTGACAAAATTAAATGATAGAAAAATGAGTTCTGCCTATGCCACCGAAACACTCATAAGCTGGACCATTGAGCCTGCCTGGAGATGATTCTGCTACATATTGTATTTGAATCTATTATGTAGGATACATGACATAAAGAATTGGTACAAACGCACGTCACTAACTTTCAAACATTGCAGTTGGAAGCCTCCAATACGCACTATGGATCGGGAAAAAGAGGGAACTTGGGCCGTTTAATGATAGGATGTATGATGTTTAAGGTGGCGGTAAAGGCTAGAGCGTCAGTTATAAACTTCAATAAAACTATTAAAACATAAAAGTAGTCAACATTCTCTGTGGAATTAAAAAAACTAGACATTTGGGGTCATAGGCATTGCAGAGTTATAGCCCGTTGAAACTTCTGAAAAACTGATCAAATAAGAGGAAGTTGGGGAGTCCTTCATGTATTAACTATGGTAGAGGTCCCCTAGCTTTTAAAAAAATGGTTGAAAAGGGAAAGTCATTTTTTACTGTTTTTCAGGAAAGTTTGACAAGGCAGTGCTTGCATTCAGAATGCATGACTGCTATTGTAAATGCAATTTTAGATTCTTTGAGTGTCAAAGAGGTGTCAAAAGTGAGATTAACCAAAAAGACTGCTCTGTGACTTCAAAAGAGGGGTGCAAATATGGCTTGTTTTCAACATTTTTGACAGAATCACAGTTTTCGTACATAATTTTATACCAATTTAATCCAACCTTTGAAATGAGATATGGACATGGAATTTTTACAGCCTATTCACAAGGTTACAGATAAGATTTGTACGGCACAATTTTCCTGTATTTGAAGTACTTTTTGAAAAATCACATTTTGAAATTTGAAAGAATTTTTTAATAATTTTTTGATATGTAAACCCATGTAAAATCATAAAAACAAATTTTATCTACAAATCCTGCCGTACAAATCTTACAATTAATAATGTCAACATATTTATAACTAATTTGGTAATATTAATACTATCCAATTATTATTAATGTAAAACATATGATAAATTAAATTTTAATATTGATTGGTGTCATATTTCAAAATCATGGCTACAAATACACATTTTTATATTCTTTGGAGAAAGTATTAACTAAGGGAGTTATCCTGAAAATTTGAACTAAATATCTTGATTCTAACACTCGAAACTTTAATTAACTCTGAGAAAAGAATTGATGCAAAAATAGCCTTTACCGCTACCCTTAATGTTTAATGTTTAATATATTTCTATAGCGCTTTTTCTACAATAAAACATTCAAAAGCGCTTTACATCAAGTAAAACAATAAAAAGTATTGCATTCAATAAAAATACAAAACAAGATTTAAACAAAAATCTCATAAAATGTCCAATAATATTAAAAATTAATCAGTGCAGTTGATAAAATTGTTTAAAAAGAAAAGTTTTTAATTTTGATTTAAAAGGTTGAATTTCTGTTATGCACTTTAATTCAAGTGGGAGTGAGTTCCATAACCTTGGACCACAAACTGCAAATGCACGATCATTATACTTGTTGAAAGATCTTGGTACTACAAGATTCATACTGGAATTTATCCGCAGATTATACCTATTAACGCTGACTTTTTCTACCAAGTCACAAATATACTGTGGTGACATACCATTTAGAGCCTTAAAGACCTGCAAGATAATTTTGAAATTAACCCTGGCCTTTACTGGAAGCCAGTGTAGTTGGATCAGTGAGTCAGTCACACCATCATACTTTCTCAGATGCATTACCACTCTTGCTGCATCATTTTGGACACGCTGTAATTATTAAAATGCTGATTTGGCATGCCATATAAGATTGAATTGGCGTAGTCGAGGTGGGAGCTAATGAGAGCGTGAACAAGAATTTCAGTAGTGTCTTGATTCAAATAATGACGAATACGTCGGAGGTTATATAAGCTGTGACTGGCTTTTTTACAAATCTGGTTGACATGGTGCTCCATCGACAAGGTCGAATCAAGATATCCTCCTAAATTACGAACCTTGTTAACAACTTTGATTCTGTCATTACCAATTTGAACATAGTCACAAGTTATTTTGGCGAGCTGTTGTTTGGTACCAAAAATCACAACTTCTGTTTTGTTGTCATTAAGTTTCAACCTATGTTCCAACATCCAATTTTGAATATCACAAACACAGTTTTGTACACATTCAAGTGCTGTGGTCTCATCATCAGCTCTCGGTGCAAACACTTTCAGGAGCTGTGTATCGTCTGCATAACCATGACTGTATAATAAATGTTTGTTAATGACGTGGAACAATGTACTTGAATAAGCTGCAAACAGAACCGGTCCAAGGCAAGATCCCTGTGGAACACCAAATCTGATACTACACTTTTCAGACAAACTGTCGGATATCAGTACTCTTTGTGTTCTATCACTTAGATAAGATGAAAGCCAATGCAAAACTGTGTATGATGGATAATGATGATGGTTTAATGGCGACTACCAAGCTTTGATACACCAATACTTGAAACACATTACATGTATAACGTCATTATCATACTCAGTTGGATTGCACAATGATCGTGAAGACATAAATCAATTAAAAGTCTAGAGTCGTTTTATGCCACAGGCAGTGAGTGAAGTCAACTTAGAGTAAAGTTCCGATACTCCGACTCGGGCGACACGATTTCGAACTTCTTTCCTGTCTTTCCGTTTCAAAGATTTCCGGGCAAGTAGGCCTATAAATTCCGATGTCGTTCTCCCTGGAACTTGACGACACAAGTTCGTTTTGTCTGTTTAGGGATGGACCATTTGATCTTGGGAGGGGGTTGGTCACAATGACATCGTGAAATTTTTTTTTACTATTGTAAATTTCTAAAAAATTTTTTTCCAACTGAGATTAGCTGTGCAAATTTTTTTTTTCAGAGTAAATTTTCAGATTTATAATTTTTTTTAGTTCGTCGCTATCTGATGATAAAGAGGGCAAAGATGTGGTGCGAAGCACCATAAGCGACCGCGCAAGCGGCACGAGGTGTCCCCCCTCCAGCCGTTGGAGCTTTTGAAAAATAGAGATTAAAATGGTGTTATTTGATTATTTGGTTATTTTGATTTTGACAAGTTGAGAAGCTGTTTGCAAAGTATAGTGCAATTTGCATATTTGTCTTTTTAAAGCAATTGTTGCCCTCTTTTGATCAAAACATCTATTTCTCTATACCAGCATGTCCAAATTGATTGGATGTGTATAGATGTGGTGAAATTTCAATATTTGTCTTTTTAGGGCAATTTATGCCATTCATGGTCAAAAATCTGTATTCTCTGAAAGGGCTTGTCCAATTTCTTTGAAATTTGCTACATAAGAACCTTAAGATTTGTTTAAATCATGCTCTTTTTTGTGGTGGAAAAATTCTTCAGATATTTGTCATTCAGCATTTGCTACACACAAACGATTATTCATGCAGATTTATTCAGTATTTGCTATCGACAAACTTTCAAAGTTCAACCCTTTTGTGTGTATTTGTGTTGGGATTTGTTGGATAGATGGCATTCTACGTAGTGTATTGTTGAATGTTAAAAAAATGTGTTGCTATTGTTTTTTGAGGCTGTTTTTTGAGAAAAAAGAATTGAAAATGCCTTTTTAAAAGCAAAATGATAGGCATGATAATTTGATATGTTGTTTTATCATCATTGACGTGTTTCTACTTGTTCACCCATTCTTGCATTCATCATTGCAATAAAATGCTGTGAAAAAAATGAACCTGATGTGGCCTGCATCTGTTTACCTTGATCTTAAAAGGCAAATATAACTTTCTGTCTTGACAACCATACCATAGTTTCAATGTTTTACCTAGTGTACCTGCTTGGTTTGTACGTAGGAAACAAGTAGAAAACAGGCTCTATAATTATAATTTTCAAGTGATCAGAATGCAAAAGTCCTGAAAATATAAGATAATCACAACTTCCAGTATAAGGGATACAGTCACTTTAAATGTATAAATTAAAATTAAAAATGTGCCTGGGGATGTACTAAAAATACAGAAAGTTGCTTCCTTTCGGTAAAATCTAAAAAAAATTCTGCCTTTAGCAGATTTTTACACATTTGTCTTCTTATTTATTTATTTTTATTTTGCAAACTAGTTTGAAGATTTTTCCTAACTTTCTGCTCTGAATTTTTTTTTCTGTTTTTTGACCACCCCCTCCCAAGATCTAATGGTCCGTCCCTTAACATGTCCCTGATCCTTGTCGGGGTATGACGATTTTCGCTGCGGGATTATCTATTCTTTTTTCTGCGAGCCGAAGTAAACGTTCAGTCCTTATCCAAACCGCGGCGGGCCGAATAAAAAAAACCTTTTATTTGCACCACTGCGGGACGAATAAGAAATCTAGATTCCTTCTCTGCGGTGCGAATAACTTCTTCCTAAAATAAACATCCTTCAAGTTGTAAAAATGGGCTATACAGGCCTAGGTAAGAAATATTAGCAAAGCGTACGGTCCATATCGTCAGGATGGAATTCTAGATAGCTAAGCTACGAAGTTTCACCTATGAGATGTAAAACACAGATAGTTGATGACAAAAGCTAGGTTGTCAAGACGCAATTTTGACGATTTTTCCCGTCATACATGGCGTTTCAACATGGCGGCCTAGGATAACGTCGATGCGAAGGCAGCAGTCGTGGTAAGTTTTTACAGTTATTTTTAGTTTTGAAGTGAGAAATCGTGAAAAAATGTATCGCCTTCCGGGTCAAATATCATGGAAAATGCCCTCGTGAAGTATTTTTGTCGAACGTTTGGTATTTTTAGATAAGATAGATGTTAATTGCGGACTGCTGTGGGTCTGCTAAGCAGATCTGTGCGATATCCATAGAAAACCACGTGCGTATCAGTACAAGTATGGTACACGGTATGGTGCAGTGCAGTGCAATTTAAGATCTCAACTCGTTGACTTGGTCGTATACAACATGCGACTTCTACCATCTGATCTTTGAGATTACCGCATGTGCAGGGTCTAGCTTATTAAATGGTACTCATGCAAAGTTTGCTCTATTTCCTATTGGTATTTGCAAAATCGCACAGATCTGCTGGTAGACCCACAGCAGTCCGCAATTAACATCTATCTTCTCTAAAAATACCAAACGTTCGACAAAAATACTTCACGAGGGCATTTTCCATGATATTTGACCCGGAAGGCGATACATTTTTTCACGATTTCTCACTTCAAAACATAAAAATAACTGTAAAAACTTACCACGACTGCTGCCTTCGCATCGACGTTATCCTAGGCCGCCATGTTGAAACGCCATGTATGACGGGAAAAATCGTCAAAATTGCGTCTTGACAACCTAGCTTTTGTCATCAACTATCTGTGTTTTACATCTCATAGGTGGGAATTCGTAGCTTAGCTATCTAGAATTCCATCCTGACGATATGGACCGTACGCTTTGCTAATATTTCTTACCTAGGCCTGTATAGTCTGCGTTTAGGCATGAACGAATGCACACAAAAGCATCCTCGTGAATAGCGCCGGCGGTCAATGTTCTCCAATGGACGTAATGCACGACATTTGCCGAAGATTACCGAATATTTGTATCTTTGTTGCCAAGGGCGTTGCTAGGGCCTTTACTCGGAACTGGGAGCGCAGTTTTGAAAAAATTCCAATGCAAGTATTTTTGACCATTTTATTCGTCCAAATAAAAATGCTATAAAATTCAGTCTTATTCTTCACTAAACCTTTAAGCCTTTGAGCGCCAAAGTCAATTTTTGTCGCCTTTAAAAATATATTCCTGTCAAATTTTTCCAGTTTCTTTGCCAAAATTATGATAGGCCTAATTAAAAAAAATTAAGGCAATGAAATGTGATGTCAGTTTGGTCCAAATTTATCAAAATTATTACAGAAAAATACATAAAAACTGGCCAAATGTTGCAGTAAAATTTTGGCGGGAAAAATTGCAGCACCCAAAGAGTTAATGGCTCTCCGCGGCAATAACCATCTGGGGTGAACGGTTGAACGTTTGACTCCACTGGGTGTAGCCATAGACAAAGAGAAATGTGGCATGGCGAATTCCACAGGCAGCACCGTAGTTGATATCGCTTTTAGTGTAGTCCCTACTACATTAAAAGCGCTATCAGCTACGGTGCTGCCTGTACCGCTGTGGCGTCTTTGTAATCACTATAATGTATTTGTAACATCGGTGCCATACAAGTGTGATGCTGAAGTATCATATATCTTCTTTGAAATTCAGTAAAAAGTAGAGTCGATACAGGTTTGAAGCTTACTTTACCTAGTATGTAATTCCTGTTTGTCTCTGTGAACCACAAACGCAATTAAGCCTACCGTGACGGCGACTCATACTGACGTACAAATGTGCATTCGTCCAATACAGTTTCCAACTTGAAAGTTATTCATAATCACAAGTTCGTGTAGGCTCGCCACTACTCCTGCTGTCTCTGGTGTTCTAACCTTGAACAGAAGATTCCAGCATCAACGATAGGACAGATAGTAGATACCTCACTGACACCACAGGGACGCGTAAATTTCCGGGTTGTATCATGTCAGGGCCGCTGCAACCTCTGACGAATTTGGTTGAGCACACACTCTTAGTCTGGTTCCCTGACCCAAGCAGACTATTTAAACACACTTTTACTCACAAAGAAAGCCAAAGGGTTGACGCCGAACCAGACCATTTGGGAGAATGTAACGGGTTATTTACCAGCAAAACCTATAAGTATAGTCTGGTGAAATCATCCCGTTCTTGTGACTGAATATCTTCCAGGGGGGCAATATTATTACACTCGAAACAGAATTGCAACCTAAAAGTACGCACGAGTGCTAATTTTTTTTTGATATTTCTATGCGTGGTTTTTATCGGGTCATTTTGCGACACTCAGGTCACTCAGGTCACGTCCTCAGCGGGGGTCATGGTTGGCCAACTGTGACGTCACAACGGTGTAGCAGTCCCACACCGCCTTATCTCTGCCCGGTAACCGCTGACAAAACAAAGTCACTTTAAGTCTCTTGTGCGATCAGTGCAACCCACCTGTGTTCACGCTGACCATTCGCCATGTTCGCAAATGCGAATTGAAATCCGAAGTGGCGAAAAAAAATCGATTCTAATTCGCCACAGTGGCGAAACAGATTTTGTCTAAAAAATATGGCAAAATAAAGAAAAAACGTGTTTTTTTGTCTTTTGTTGATCTGTGCTTCTCTCTCGGCGATTCACAAAAAACAGTATCTACTTCCATATTATTGCGTTCTTTCCGTCGTGTGCATTTACAATCGAGCCAAGTCTCGCGAGAGATTTGACGTCATTTAGTCTAATGTTCAGCATGCATAAATAACTCTCGCGAGAATTGAAACATAGACACACGCAATCGAGCCCTCGCGATAAATTTGACGTCATTTTGTCTAGTGATAGGAACGCTCGCTCGCGAGAATTGAAACTTTTGCTATACGTAGCAGACATACGCATTTTAATCGCGGCCACAACGTTCGGTGTTGCTGTTGATTTGCATTGCGGTCTAGATGTTCCGTGTTGTGTATTTTAATCGCGGTCTTATTCCATGTTGAGGTCGATTTTCATCGCGAGCCGCGTGGTCCAGTATTCCCGTTGTTCTTCATTTTAATTGCCGTCCCAACCACGCATTCCGTGTTGCTGTCGACTTGTATCATGGAGGTGTAAATCTACCTTGATGATTTGTATCGCGATCTCTACGTTCCGTGTTGTTGTTCATTTTACATGTAATGGTAGTCCCAACGTTCAGTGTTGCTGTTCATGCAGCTGATTTGCATCGCGGTCCCAACCTTCCGTGTTGTAGCATAGGGGGTAGCCTATGTGTCCGTCCCCAGGGGTGGTTAGGTGTTTTGTTGTATTGCTAATAAA
The DNA here is from genome assembly GCF_041260155.1 of Ptychodera flava. NCBI lineage: Eukaryota > Metazoa > Hemichordata > Enteropneusta > Ptychoderidae > Ptychodera > Ptychodera flava. The sequence goes on from NC_091933.1 coordinate 35,635,706, forward strand.
GGTTTATTCTGCCAAACTTTGGTGTTTTGGTCTTGCACTGCCCTTGACAATCTTGCGTAAACGTTTTATCAGCATGCTGCATCTATTATAAGCTTTTTATAGCCATTTATTTTATTTATTCCGATCATTCAGAGCATGAAGAAAGAAGAGAAAATGATAGAGAAAACAGTGTGAAAAACTCAGTAATACTTAATGGGTCGCCTGTGGTATAACTGAAGATACCTTGCTGGTGCGCTTGTTGTTGGCTTGGTGATAATCTGGTGACAGCGTCCACAGATTAGTAATTTACCCTTGCTTACTTTGGCAAATTAGGCACTCAAACTCATCAGATAATAAACTAAATTACTACCTTGCTTGCTTGGCGAATTAGGCAATCAAACTGGTCAGATAATAGACGCAACACAGTGACAAAACTTCGCGGCGAACGAGTTGAAAAGAAATCGTTACAAAACCAGAGCTAAAATAAGACAAAGGCACCAAAGCTGCAAAGAAAGGTTGGTAGTATAAATCTTTATTGGCAATATATATCATAGTCAAACGTATTAAAATAAAGAAAAACATAGCAATAAGATCCTTGTGCTTAGACACCTCTACCCCATCCCTATCCCTGGGGACGGATTTTTGTGCGAGGCCCTATGGTTGTAGTGCATTTTAATCACAGTCCCATTTACGTTTTATGTTACTGTCGATTTGCATTGCGGTCCCGACGTTCCATGTTGTAAACTAGTGCAGTCCCAACGTCCAGTGTTGCTGTTCACATGGTTCATGCAGTTGATTTGCATCGCGGTCCCAACCTTCCGTGTTGTAGCACAGTTGCGAGTGGAGTGATACGTACCGGCCGCCGCGTACTATGCATATATGCATAGTACGCGGCGGCCGGTACGTATCACTCCACTCGCAACTGTGTGAAGGGGGACACTGCACTGATACGTAAGCGGAAACCCTAGACGTTACCCCCGTGGGGAGCTTACGGAGGTGTGAAATAGTTATTTCCTTATGAGATACGGCGTCGGGCAAACTTCGGAAAGCCGGAAAAAGTCGACTGGAGAGGCTTGGGCACAGGCGCTTGGCACATTGCTGGGATAATAATCGTATTTAATATGTAGAATGTCTATATACGACTTGATTAATCATTAAAAGAATCACCGTACGTGATATTAGTGTTTGCCTATAGGCACAAATCATACCCTATGCTACTGGCGAGAAATCGTCCTGAAATCGGCTGAGCACATCAACCCAGCGACGGCCATTTTGAATAAGCTGCATGTAATGTACGCGCATGTGCATACAACCCTTGGCAGGCGGACGTGCACGTGACTATTTTGTCCACCGAAGAACGTCCCCGGATCATATGTCCCGGGAACATTCACGAGATTTGGCGAGAACCAGGGACATTTAGCACTACAAATGATCCAGGGACATTTACCACTACAAATGATCCAGGGACATTTACCACTACAAATGATCCAGGGATATTTAGCACTACAAGTGATCCAGGGACATTTACCACTACAAATGATCCTAGGACATTTACCACTACAAATGATCCAAGGACATTCTTCTGTGAATGATCCAGGGACATTTACCAATACAAATGATCTTAGGACATTTACCACTTAAAATGATCCAGGGACATTCTTCTGTGAATGATCCAGGGACATTTACCAATACAAATGATCTTAGGACATTTACCACTTAAAATGATCCAGGGACATTCTTCTGTGAATGATCCAGGGACATTTACCAATACAAATGATCTTAGGACATTTACCACTTAAAATGATCCAGGGACATTCTTCTGTGAATGATCCAGGGACATTTACCAATACAAATGATCCTAGGACATTTACCACTTAAAATGATCCAGGGACATTCTTCTGTGAATGATCCAGGGACATTGCAGTAGAAATTGGAGAGCTGATTCCAAATGATGAGATGAATAGTCTGGGTTTTGCTTTGATGTGATTCGTAATCCAGAAAGAAACTTTTTAAAGTAAACCACCAAGACTCGAGTGGAAAATACAACATTACAACTTCTTCGCACAGCACACCTTACACGCACGCCGTAAATCAAACATGGCTGTACGCATGCGCCGAATACAGTTCTCGCGAAATCTCGTGAATGTCCCCGGGACATATGATCCGGGGACGTTCTTCGGTGGACAAACTAGTCACGTGCCAGATGACGTATTGTCTTTCAATTGCTCTTCTCTCATTGGACGCGTACATTGAATGCTGCTTATTCAAAATGGCCTGCGATAGGTTGGTGTGCCCAGCCGATTTCAGGTCGATTTCAGGATCTCCTATAGAAGGAACGTTGACTTTCTTTGTTCAACAGAAACTAAAATTTATGATAATTTGTTTTTCTCAGGCTAATGATTGGTGATTTGCAAAGCGGCAATAGGCCCGAGTGATCGCCTTACTACTTCGTATTCACACCATTGTCAACAGTTTGTATTGAAACATGGGAATTTCCAGAAAATTGTACCTTGGCGTTAATTAGAAATCGCTATCACATCAGATTTTGACAAACTCTAATGAGTAGTGAAATAAATAATAACATGCGTTTATTTAATATTTATTTGTTTAATATGCGTTTATTACTCAGTGGCTAGGTTGAGAAACAGCACAAGTGGTGAAATCACTTTTGCACTTCAGGTCACTGGAAACATTGCTATTCTGTTTCACCCTAGCATTAACTTTATCATTGTGGATATATTACTGGTAAAGTCCAGGGGCTTAAGTTTGTACTCGTGCGAATAACGCCAGAGTATTTCAGCGTGAACGGGACAAAGTTGAGCATGAGAACGTTGAACTGACCCGTGTCACTGATAGGCCGTGGGCTAGAGGGGGTCTACGTGCACCCCCCCCCACAGGATAACAAACCTGTATTTTTCAGAAGCCTTGGGATCCCTAGAATACGAAATGAATTTTAACAGAAAAAATATAGGGATGGAATAGCTGTTATGGTCATGTTTTGAAGGGTACCGCAAAATCACGATTTTCCAAGCCAAATGCATTTTCGTCAAATCTGTCTTCTTGTAAGTCATGTGCTGAGCTCATTTTTTAACATAACCTCACTTGTTTGGTATCATTAGAAAGGAAATTTATTCCTCTTTAAGATGACATATTGTACTATGCAATATCTGCTACAGTTTTTGTCAAATATAACCAAAACTTACCCCTTACCCCAAAATTTAACATTGCAAATTACAGTAAATCTCAAATTCTAACAATTTTTTAGCTAGGCATAATAAAAAATGCAATGCTTTGTCTGAAATCTGTTTTATTTCATACAGGGACATGTCAGAAATATGAAATAGACTTTTAACAGAAAAAATATTGGGAATCTACAGCTGTAACAGTCATATTTTGAAGGGTACCGCAAAATAACAGTGTTGCAGATTTGCATGCATTTTTGTTAAAACTGTCTTCCTATAAGTTATCTGCTGAGCTTGTTTTTCAATATAACCTGGCTTGTTAGATATCATTAGAAAGATAATTTACTAATCTTTAGAATGACATATTGTAACATGCAATATCTTCTATACTTTTCATGATATGTAACCAAAACTTACCCCTTAATCCAAAGTTTACATTGAAAATTTCTGTCATAGCTAAAACCAAATTCTACAATATTTTTAGTTTGACACAAAAAATCTGGCCGTTTTTGCTATAAAATCTGTTTTTTTTGGTACTGGGACATGTCAGAATTATGAAATAGACTTTTAACAGAAAAAATATTGGGAATCTACAGCTATAACAGTCATATTTTGAAGGGTACTGCAAAATCACAGTATTGCAGATTTGCATGCATTTTTGTTAAATTTTTCTTCTTATAAGTTATCTGCTGAGCTTGTTTTTGAATATAACCTGGCTTGTTAGGTATCATTAGAAAGACTATTTACTAATCTTCAGAATGACATATTGTAACATGCAATATCTTCTATAGTTTTCATGATATGTAACCAAAACTTACCCCTTACCCCAAAGTTTACATTGAAAATTTCAGTCATAGCTAAAACCAAATTTTACAATTCTTTTAGCTAGAAACAAAATCTCTGGCCGTTTTTGCTATTAAATCTATTTTATTTGGTACAGGGACATGTCAGAAATATGAAATAGACTTTTAACAGAAAAAATATTAGGACTCTACAACTGTAGCGGTCATATTTTGAAGGGTCCGCAAAATATCAGTGTTGCAGATTTGCATGCATTTTTGTTAAAACTGTCTTCTTATAAGTTATCTGCTGAGCTTGTTTTTGAATATAACCTGGCTTGTTAGGTATCATTAGAAAGATAATTTACTAATCTTTAAAATGACATATTGTAATATGTAATATCTTGCATAGTTTTCATGAAATATGACCAAAACTTACCCCATACCCCAAAATTTACATTGAAAATTGCAGTCATAGCTAAAATCAAATTCTACCATTTTCTTTACCTAGACATATAAAATCAGGCATTTATTTGTATGAAATCTATTTCATTCGGTAATGAGTCATGTCAAAAATATAAAATAGACTTTTAACAGAAAAAAGATTGGAATTCTGTAGTTGTAACAGTCAGATTTTGAAGGGTACAGCAAAATCTCAGTATTCCTGACTTGCGTGCATTTTTGTTGAATCTATCGTCTTGTAAGTCAGCTGCTGAGCTTCTTATAGAATATAATGTAAGTTGTTAGGTATCATTAGTAAGATTATTTACTAGTCTTTAAAAAGACATATTGTAACATGCAATATCTTGTACAGATTTTTATGAAGTATGACAAAAACTTACCCCATACCCCAAAATTTACATCGAAAACTACTGTCATAGCTAATATCAAATTCAAGCAATTTTTTTACGCAAATTTGCCCTGATACCTGGGTACCCTTCCAAATATGATCCAAAAGGCTACAAAATCATATTATGTTCCTGTTAAAAGTTAATTTCATATTTGTAACATACTTTTCTAACAAAAACACAGATTTCTTAGATTGCATACAAGCATTGCCTTTTGTATATAAAGTTAATAAATTGTAAAAAAAGGTCGAGTTTCAGATTTGCAGTAATTTGCTGTGTAAACCTTGGGGTATGGGGTAAGCTTTGGTCCTATTTCATGAGACCTAAACAAAACATTGCATATCACAATATGTCTTTTTAAAGACCAGTAAATTACCTTTCTATTGATACCTAAGAAGCCAGGTTATGTCAAAAATCAAGCTCAGCAGATGACTTATAAGAAGACAGATTTAACAAAAAAGCAAGCGAGTTTTCAATACTGTGATTTTGCGAGACCCTTGAAAATATGACTGTTACAGCTGTAGATCCCAATATTTTTTCTGTTAAAAGTCTATTTCATATTTCTGACATGTCCCTGTACCAAATAAAATAGATTTAATAGCAAAAAGGGCCAGATTTTTTGTGTCAAGCTAAAAGAATTGTAGAATTTGGTTTTAGCTATGACAGAAATTTTCAATGTAAACTTTGGGGTAAGGGGTAAGTTTTGGTTATATATCATGAAAACTATGCAAGATATTGCATGTTACAATATGTCATTCTGAAGATTAGTAAATAGTCTTTCTAATGATACCTAACAAGCCAGGTTATATTGAAAAACAAGCTCAGCAGATAACTTATAAGAAGGAAAATTTAACAAAAATGCATGCAAATCTGCAACACCGTGATTTTGCTGTACCATTCAAAATATGATTGTTACAGCTGTAGATTCCCAATATTTTTTCTGTTAAAAGTCCATTTCATATTTCTGACATGTCCCTGTACCAAATAAAACAGATTTAATAGCAAAAAGGGCCAGATTTTTTGTGTCAAACTAAAAAAATTGTAGAATTTGGTTTTAGCTATGACAGAAATTTTTAATGTAAACTTTGGGGTAAGGGGTAAGTTTTGGTTACATATCATGAAAACTATAGAAGATATTGCATGTTACAATATATCATTCTGAAGATTAGTAAATTATCTTTCTAATGATACCTAACAAGCCAGGTTATATTGAAAAACAAGCTCAGCAGATAACTTATAGGAAGACAGTTTTAACAAAAATGCATGCAAATCTGCAACACTGTTATTTTGCGGTACCCTTCAAAATATGACTGTTACAGCTGTAGATTCCCAATATTTTTTCTGTTAAAAGTCTATTTCATATTTCTGACATGTCCCTGTATGAAATAAAACAGATTTCAGACAAAGCATTGCATTTTTTATTATGCCTAGCTAAAAAATTGTTAGAATTTGAGATTTACTGTAATTTGCAATGTTAAATTTTGGGGTAAGGGGTAAGTTTTGGTTATATTTGACAAAAACTGTAGCAGATATTGCATAGTACAATATGTCATCTTAAAGAGGAATAAATTTCCTTTCTAATGATACCAAACAAGTGAGGTTATGTTAAAAAATGAGCTCAGCACATGACTTACAAGAAGACAGATTTGACGAAAATGCATTTGGCTTGGAAAATCGTGATTTTGCGGTACCCTTCAAAACATGACCATAACAGCTATTCCATCCCTATATTTTTTCTGTTAAAATTCCATTTCGTATTCTAGGGATCCCAAGGCTTCTGAAAAATACAGGTTTGTTATCCTGTGGGGGGTGCACGTAGACCCCCCTCTAGCCCACGGACTATGATGACACTGTCAAAGCATCTCGTACTTCGTGTGTGACATGTAGAAGTGACGTCATAGGCGTTTGAAAGGGACACACAGGCACATCAGCGATCTCAGCTTGCTGGGTTCGTACTTTGTTTGCAAAGCTATAAATCAGACTAAATATAGGCCACTTCCAAAAGGCTACATGAAGCTGCTAAGCAAACAAACAAGGTTGAGACAAAAACGGAAAACTTTGGTGTTGTTAGGTGACACAAGGTTGGGATATTGGGCGAAATCCCAAGACTGGAAACACAACCACGAGATTCGAAAACAGCCAGATCTAATCTTCACAAGAATGGATTTGATCAGCTAATCGCTCCCGCCTTCTTAACGAAACTGCTGTCAAACTTGATGAGTTTACATCACATTAAGCATTCCTCATCGGTTTATATATCTAAGACGACGTTAGATAGACATAAATTTGTTTTGGTTTTTCGCACGTATGCAGAAACCTTCATTGTTGGCAGTCTATTGGTTGTGTACTGTCACCACTTCTGTATATTCTATATACCGATGATTGCAGAAATCACCATGATGATAGATTTATAATTAAGTTCGCAGATGACTCTGCCATAATCAGTCTACTTCAAAATCATGAAAGAAATCATGGGCCAGTGGTTGATGACTTTGTAAAGTGGTGTAAAAGTTCTTTCCTCGAACTTAACATTGATAAGACCAAAGATTTGTGTGTAGATTTCAGGAAAGACGCACCATTAGCTGATGTAACAATTATCAATGGTAAAAAAGTGGAAATTGTTGAGAAATACAAACATCTGGGTTCTATTTTGGATAATAAGCTGCGATGGGAGGATAACATTAATATGATATTATGTAAATGCCAGCAGCGTCTGTTCTTCTTGAGGAAATTGAATTTCTTCAAAGTTGACAGAAGGATGCTTGTGCTTTTTTACAGATCATGTATTGAAAGTGTCTTAAGTTTTTTCGCTCATTTGCTGGTTTGGAAACCTCACTGTACAGTGCAAGAACAAACTTGGTAGAATAGTAAACATCTGTAGTAAAATAATTGGAGTACAACAAACAAGTCTCAGTATATTGTATAAAAAACAAGTTTTACACCACCCACTTTACAAGGAATTCAATATTTTACCATCTCGCCGACGTTATAGGGTTCCAATAACTAGAACAAACAGATCAAAACATTCGTTCATTCCCACTGCAATTTCTGTACTGAATCAAAACAGAAACGACTAGTCATCTCTGCTTTTAATGTGTTTTAACGTCACTGACCTTTTTTAAATATTTTATAGATGTCTTATCATTGTAACTTTTTAACTTGTCCGCTGTCGTACAAAGAATTGCCCACGTTTTGGGATAATAAAGAGCTGTTGTATTGTATTGTATTGTATTGTATTGTATTGTATTGCATTGCATTGCATTGTATTGTATTGTATTGTATTGTATTGTATTGTATTGTATTGTATTGTATTGTATTGCATTGTATTGTATTGTATTGTATTGTATTGTATTGTATTGTATTGTATTGTATTGTATTGTATTGTATTGTATTGTATTGTATTGTATTGTATCTATTAATTAAGTGTTACTTTGTTATTAAGGAACCCGAGGGGGAGGGCCAGTGTTTTTCAAAATTACACAGCAAGAAAACTAATGACCCTTCAAAAAACTTTTCAAGAAAAATATTAATCTTCTTGCGTGTCACAGCCCATATCAATCATATTTTAATTGATGTATAATTTCTCATTAGACCTATGACCTTTCAAGGAGTACTCTTCAAACATTGTAAATAATGACTTTTATACAAAAATTCAATCAATTCGATGAGAAGGAGACTACATTTCACAACACATAAGTCTTGCAACTACTTGAAGTACATTGGATATTCAAAATTACAAGAGACAATAGCTGTAATGTTTGCCTTCATTTGTAGTAAGGCATGTAGTTGTAAAGAGTGCGCTGTTATTGTTTGGCGAGAAACTTACAACAGCTTTAAAGTGAATATTTAACAATATGTGCATATAAATGCACAGACAAAGCGAGTTCTGCAGGGGAAAAATTGTAAACAGTTTACCACTAGACTACCACGTAAAGTGAATTGGTATTTTCGGGCGATATTACATCATATATGTTTTTCACATCTGCACTTTTCAATCACCTGATTCTCATTACCATATATACATTTTATTAATTGTGAAAATCTATAAATGCACAGACGCAGGTACTTTGTATCTTAAAAAAGTTCATAGTTTTCTCATAGACTTCCGTCTATGGTGAATCAACTTAATCATGAAATTCCAAAATCAAATTTCGTGTACACATGTGCACTTGCACAGGCACATAGAAAAAAAGACTAGCGTCGGGTATTGTTAAAGGTGTGAAGTGGTTGTGTAATTCCCTCCATGTACGCCTCGCCCCAGGAAGCTCCCGACTCTGCTTTCCGAAGAGTGCCGAACATGCACTATTCGGTAGTTTCCGGATTTTCACCAGTTTTTAAGCGAAAGTATGTTTGGCAAAGTTGGTGTTATTGTTGTTGTGTAGTGCTGAGCGTGCATGAATCTCGTAATCATACTCTCTCTCTCTCTCTCTCTCTCTCTCTCCTCTCTTCACAGACACACAGACACACAGACATATATATATATATATATATATTGTGTGTATATATATATTATATATATATATATATATATATATATATATATAATCAGGACCATTATCGGCCACATCTTGCCTTCTTATATATGCACAAAAACGGGTGACCCTCCCCCAAATGTATGTGCAAAACTTTATGACCATCAAAGCGCAGGGCCTCTCCCATGTAAGTTTGTAGAGTCCCTAAATCTAAAATAGCTAGCATAAGGAACTTCACCAGAATATCTTATCATTGCAGCTATATCACTGACTGGTTGACGGCTACGCTGTTGTATCGACGGCCATCCAGCGTCCCTAGAAGGGTAAAGTCGAATTTCTGACCTACTTCAATTCCCATGTTATTCAACCGAGCGACATTCCACCTCTGTCCAGATTTTTATCAGCAATGGTATCGAAAAGCGAAGTAATAAGAAGTTCTTACCCATGGTTAATTTACGACAGAGTTGAATCAAGTGTTTTTGCAAGTTTACATAAATAATCCATGGAATCAGGTTGAAGAGTTATATTTAACTAGAGGTGTAACAAACCAAACAGGTAAGAATATACGCGCGTGAAGGTAGTATGCGCCTCGAAAATGAAAGACTTAAACTTTTGATCAAACTTTCCTCAAAGAATCCTTAGATTCTCTCTCAAAATCAAGAATAAAAATCGGGGGTCATCGCACACCGTTGATACTAGAGAAGCATATTACCCAAGATTTTCCGATATTTGAAGTTAAGAATGGCCGCCATCCCTCTTTATTGATGAAAATAAAATTTTCAATTTTCGAAAAACTAAGACGGTTAAATTTTTTCTTACAACAAGAGCTTTAAAATGAACCCTAATAAGTGTTCGATCAGAAAGAATTGAAAAATGTTTAAGAGTCCAAATATCTGTCCCCGAGGCGTATCCACCTTAAACTGGTTAGAATAAAACAAGATTGGACTACACAATACCTGTATTTTTTGTTCGTTAAAACAGATAATACATTTTCCCGCAATACTATTGACAAGAGAGGATGCCGGTGTATCATTTACCTTCAGTTTTCATCAGGTCTAAACTCTACAAAATCGCCAACTTACTGTAAGTCTTTTAAATAAGATACATTGTCTTCATCTGAGCAGATAATTTTAAATCAAACTCGGAGGGTTGATCCCATCAGGGATGGTTTCACTTGAGCGTGGAAAATGGAGACGTGTGCGCCCTCTGCGACAGAGCGTTGCTGTAGAATTGATTTTGATTGAATTTGGTTTGTAATTGCGTACGGATAGACATGGACAAAGTTAATTGTGAGACAAGTAATTCATTTTTTCATATAGTTTACGTTCAGATATTAAATGTCAACGTCCTTGCGGAGTTGTAGCAATTCATGCTATTTAACTAGGTGTCCACAGGCGTGCTGTGAACTGGGTAGTTTAAATAGTGTAGAGTTTATGCTGTAATTTAATGCTACGTTCCGACGTTCTCATAGAGGATAGTCTACGCATGAGAATGTCGGAATGTAGCATAAACTCACAGCATAAACTCTACGCTATTACATGCAAAAACTGCCCAGCTCACAGCACGCCTGTGTAGCTCTCATGAAGCTCTGAGAACTAACATGGGAGATACAGTTGAAAAAATAATTTGTGACTGCGAAGGAATTCGAATATTTCACTGTAGAGGAAACTGGTACATATCTCCGAGGCGACAAAGTGTTTCGAGAGATTGTGTTTATGCAATAAAATGGTGCTTTGGCATTTGATGGTATACATGTGATTACACAAAGTTTAGTTCCTTGAGTGGGAAATGATTAGTCTAAATGATAACACCTTCACACTGTGAAGGACAGAATGTTACTTGTGCCTTCTTTTTTGTTCAGTGTATCAATGGCAAGATTGAAGGTTGAGGTCGAAGTGGCTGTATCTCGCGACTGCTGCATCCGCCATCATTCTATGCCACGATTCTCCTAGCGATTTCTGAACAGAGAAAATGACACGGATTCAAAGGAAACTGAAGACAGCAGGTATATCTTGTTAATGTCTAATCAAAACTGCCGTGATAGCTCGGCAGGTTAACGAGGATTTACGGCGAATGCCAGAACAAATTCGTGAAATTGGCGCCACTGATATAATCGCAAATAGCCGTTGGGAGCGCTGTTTGTTTTGACGATTGGGAACTGAGACGTGCCTGTCACTGAGCAAGAGGCCCTGTGTTGAAAATATTTACCTGTGTACAACGTGTGAAGAGAATATATAAGGTTTAATGGCAAGTTGGAGTTTAATTACCTTTAATGTTATGGTGTTTATAGCAACAGGTACGTATGTTTTCCAAACTGCTTCTGCTCGACTCTCTTGACAAAATATCTAGGTCATGGATGCAATTTGTTGGAGTAAATTACGACTTGCCTTACAGTTACTAGGGCATTAGGTACATTATTGCGCTTGTGAATTTCCGCTCGTTGCTATATTTATGTCACCTTTGCCGAAATGTTTAATTTTTTTCTTGATTCGCCTTGTGATTTCATGCCAACGGCTGAAACACATAAGAATAGTCACCATGTCATGGTGGGAGTGCAATTCTAGAATTTTGAAGACAACTGACAAAATTTATATTATTAGAGGAACCTCACACGTTATGGAATTTCATACAGTCGACAGTGGAGTATTATTGCTTCCAACACGGTCTTTTTGAGGGGTCTCAAGCGGGGCTGGGCGAAATAGGGCGTTTTGAAGCGTTACATCAGTAAGTTCGTCGAGAATGCGAAATTTGCTTAACAAACGTTTACATGTAACTGATCATAATAATCAGGAAATATTTGATAATTAACGTTCAAGCCAGCCAGTAGGCCCTACATGAAATTTTATCTAGAGCATGATGAAATACCAAACTTGATACACATTTCGCAATTTTACTTTTCTCGATCGACTATTTTTCACAGAGACATTTATAAAAGGAAAATATGTGGCCGTTCCTTTTTTGACAGGTTTTTAAACTCTGAATCTCTTTGGTCGATTGATGCGCATGTCATCCCTTCGTGTCGTGAGTCACAGTGTAAGATCAGATGATCAAAGATTGATGAAGCTGCATATAGCAAGACAATTAGATTATACATCAATCCGGACGAAGGACTGCAGTTTTGTTTTCAAATCCTATTAACAGTTGATTGCCGCTGATAAGACTGCAGATGGCAAACACGCGTTTTTCACTGAAGCTTTTCTCACTTATGTTGCCTTAGAGTAAACAAACACACTGTCGTTTCAGAAATAGCTGGACACCTATTCCTTAGAAATACAGATAAGCATATGGCACAGGGTAAGTCGTGAAAACATCATGTCAATTCTACAATTATACGATTGAACGAAGATTACAAAGTCCAAATTTGGTTGCAATTTCTATTTTTCGCGTGACAGCCTTAAGCTTAACTAGGTACATATACGGGCACAGATAGCAAGATAGATAGATAGATAGATAGATAGATAGATAGATAGATAGATAGATAGATAGATAGATAGATAGATAGATAGATAGATAGATAGATAGATACATACATACATACATACATACATACATACATACGTACGTACGTACATACATACATACATACATACATACACACACACATACATACATACATACATACATACATACATACATACATACATACATACATACATACATACACACATACATACATACATACATACGTACGTACATACATACATACATACATACATACGTACATACATACATACATACATACATACGTACGTACTTCGGTTTGAATATTGTCTTTGAATCCCTCCTTTCGCGATAAAAACTATCACGTAGATTTCACTATCTCACGTCGATTTCACAATTTTTAAAAACAAACAGAAATTTTCAAAGAAATCAGTTGGCGTTCCGCTGACCCTGAAAACACGCATTTCTCTTTATTCTTTACAACTTATTATAACATTTTATTTTATATCTTCAAGTTGGCGTTGGAGTGAGGTTACATATATGTGGTGGAAATCTGAACGGCCATGGTGTACAGTCCGAACAGTTTGATTGCTATCCCCAACTCTGTTGCGGTCACAATTGCTGTGTGAACGTCTCAGGGCATAATGACGTGCCGAAAGCTGTCCTTGACTCCACAACTGATAAACCAGACGATGTCCTTGTTGGAAAAGTCAGGTAATTTAAACACAGGTAACGTTGAACCTGTCACAAAAAGCTGCTATCGATGATGATTTTGTGCACGTGACCGCGCGAGATCTTGTAAAAATACTTCAAGCACTCTGGTGACATGAAACGTTGAAGGACCGAGCTCTACAAATTGAGAACAAGGGTTCGATTGATTTTGATAAAAAGCTTTCAACAATTCATTGTGTGTAAGATAAGTCGAAGGCCGTGTTTGGGGCTACTTGTATTTTAATTCCAATGTATTTATAGCTAGCATCGTGATTCCCAAGTAAGCATTTACCACGAATCATGCATTTCCGCGACAAGAAAGGTCTTGTGAAATCTACTGTATTGGTCCACTATGTAAACTTCCACTCAATACATCAAAGCGGTACCAGCTCATGAACGAAACCAACAGCCTTCAGTATATCACCTACCATCCAATCAAATAGCGGCAATCTATAAATTGAAAGCAAATCCGTACATCGTAATTTATGCACATGAACCAGCTGATCGCTGTCAACTACACAGCAATGACCGACAATTATGGAGGAGATTTCAAAAGCCGTTCTTTACAACTTCCTGCAAAATAATTTTGCAAGTTTCCTTCCGGAGACTTTAATCCGGGAAATCGGCTTTTGTGATTCTCTGGAGCAGAGATGCAAGTTTATTTTAAGATCATTCGAGCTTTTGCGCAATACAATAGGTTTGCATGAACACATGACTGATCCAACATTCAATGCTAATCATTGCTCGCACCGTTTCTTGAAAAGCCAGTCTCCTGTAAAAGTATGTCTTTGTTCGTCTTAGGAAAATGGCCAAACGAAGTAAAAAATTGAAGCAATGACAACATAGAAACAAACAATACGTCTGATCAAAAAAAACCTAAAACCTAAATCGGATAAACAATATTTTACAATTTACTGAATTGATATTCAATCTATTCATGGTGACATTGTCAACCACTTTACCCTTCATAACATAAATTTGGTCTTTTTTGATGTTAAATGGTCATGCTGATGAAATAATGAAATTTGCAAACATTTCACTGCCATTCTTTGCTTTTAGGTTGAAAAAATGGTTCGCCGAATAATATTCTTTTCTCTTGCAGTTCCAGATGAATGTTTCCATGCTTCGTATACCAGACAATCACAAACTTCTTGCTCGCCACACGTTATATTTAGGAAGCCTGAATTTTGAAGTTCAGTCTGATAGACTTGAGTAGATAAGTTGGTAGCTCTTAGAAAATATTCTTACCAGCATTTTTTTCACGATACTCGTCACTACAGATTACCTAAGGAGATGTGCTTCGCCTCTCTGTTTTCTCAACAGTGTCGTTGTTGTCATAGGAACCGTCGTCGGCCTCATCGTGGTTCTTTTCGTCGCAGTTGTTGTGACCATCTGCGCATGCGTCTTTCGTCCATGTAATGACTGTTGCATCCGCACGACCTCCCGGAACACCAGATATTCATCCACGTCTACGGTCACCGGTAGGTCTTACTCGATTTCGGGCCGAAGGTTTCAGACCAAAGCCAAATTTCCAAATTAAAGTAACGAACACATTCGACAGGTTTTACGGTGGCTGATATTGTGTTCCTCTGTATAAATAATGGCAAATGCTTTTACTGACGATTAAAAGATATATTTAAGATATGTGTACTTTTAAAATCTTAGGGAACAGCTGGCAAAATACATTTTCCGGGATCAAAACTCTGACTGTATGTTTCCAGAAGCGAAACGACGACCTGTGTGTTATATGTGCAGAAGAAAATATGCTAAAGTAGTTTAACTAGTACTGTAGAATGCGCCTCGGGGATATTTGGCTAGCACTTAGCATTTGCTTAGGGCTCGTTTTTAAGCACTAGGAGTAAGCAAAGTTTTCACCGGGTTATTTTTGAGAAAATCGAAAATTCAATTATCCCCATTTTGAATTACAGGTGTCGGGAAATTGGGTAATTTGTGTGTCACGTGCCACATTTTGCACGATGATCCCTGATTTCCAAGTTGTTCCTTGTGTCGAAAGGGAATTGTTGAAAGTTTTAGCAAAAGTTTAAGTCTATCAATTCCGATACTCGCACTACCTTAATTGGTATTAAAATCAAACAAATTTACAAACGAACAATCATCAAACAAATCACAGGACAATTTTTACTCAAATACAAATTAAAAACAACAAAAAAAAGTAAAAAAAACGTAAGAGAAAAACGGAACGGGAGAGAAAATTATTCACTTTTCATAATTTTTCCTGCTGGATCGAAAAAACAACATCGACCAAAACCTAAATAAAAAAAAAAAATAAAAAAGATCGGAATATATAGTTAAACATATACCGAGAGCTTACTTTGTATTTTCGGTATATAGCGAATGAACTTTTGCTTCAAATGATTATGTAATTACAATCCTGAATGATTTTTAACATCAGGGAAATAAATTCATAATGTTCAAATAAGGCTGCTCATAATTTTCTTACAATCGAGGAATTTTTAATTTCAGGAGGAAGTGCAGTACTTGCAACAAATCAACGTCAAATGGCGGCGTCTGTTCCGGATTCGACGGTAACCGCTGCCGGCATATGTTACGTGGCGGTATCAGCGTTGAACCCAGTACAGCAAACTGTCAACAGTCATGCAACAAATTCATGTGACAGCTAGCTAAGTCGGCAGCTTGGTGTGAATTCCGTCGTGTATTCGATAAACGCATTTTCTAGTCACCCTTTGCAGCAGGTACAGCTCAACGGCGAACCCTATGTCACCAAGGCTATCCAGATACGGTTGAAGTAATTCGACACAGCATCGGTGTCGGTTCTGTGACAGGCACTGTATTGTTTGAAAACGACAACTCAGTGGTCACGCTAGAGTAGTTCTGTGCGATGTTACGAATTTTTAATTATTATTGCGGAGAAACCTGAACAGCCTCCAATTTATAATTAGTCATGTTTTAGAAAAACCGATACGAGCACTTTGCTAGACAGAGCATGAAAATGTACAAATTTGGGTTAATGTGTAATATTATTGGGCAAATGGTCAAATTATGCAGTATCGTTGGGTACTCAAATACACGTAACGAAGTGTCGGTGACCAGATTATGAATAAGGCATCCTAATCCCCTCAGATGACTTTCTGTTTGAAACTAGTGGGATTGAGTTTGCGTCGCGTCTAGACATAAAAAGTAATCGTATTTTGAAAAGATGAAGAAACAAAACAAACCAGTTGCGAGTGTACCTTGTAGTAGTTACATGTGTAAAAGTCACCAAGCATATGTGTTTCACACGTCCATGCATTTATTTTCCCGATGGAGTTGTGGTAATGTCAGTGACACGCATTACTTCGTCCCTTCTGTACACCGGCACTTTTCTGTACTCTTTGTGGAGTGTGCACTGTGTGAAGAATTTCCTTTCATGTAGACTAACGAAGCAAATCCGTCCATTACATTGATGAAAATATTAGATGTTGGCTATTAAAAACCTACAATAACCAATCTGTTTGAATTATTCAGTCTCACTGAATTCCAAAAAATAATATGACGGGAAACCGTACCCGTACTGTGGTATTGACTCTTAAACGCCGACCGAATAAAGAAACGTTTTCATATGCAAATATTTTCCATCAGTTACCATGGTGACCAATATGGCTGGATGGATCATACTCAAATTGTTTTGACGAAAATAGTGAGATGTCTTTCAGAAGACGAAACATCACTAGATCCAAAAGGTAAACTAAGGTCAAAGGGTCAAGGTACTGTAATGATGCCATGCTGGTCTATTCAGCGACAAATAGATATCTTGTCACTGAACACAGCACCGTATATGCAGCTAAACTTTAGACATACACTATGTGTTGAGGCAAATGGCTTCATAACAAATAATTTTATGTAAAAGCTGTCGGCGTTTCTTCCCACAAAGAACCTCTGCTCTGCTACCTTTCAAGCACACTTCAAATCAATTTACTATTTGAAATTAGAAAAAGCAAGAATGTAGCAGTGTTGTTGGTTAAAACCCATCGGACTACGCAGCAGCGCACATACGCATCTGTCGACCACATGTCTCAGTAAAGGCCAGATTGTCGAAATATCGGATTGTGCAATTAATAGTGATGAATTTCCCAAGAAATGTATCTTGTACCACACCAAATAATCTTCAGTGCATTAATTCCATTCTGTTTGTTTCTGAGGACAACCTCAAACCGTTGTCCACATGAAAGATGACCAAACATGTCATGACGGTCAGTGGCCCCCTGTTTACATTTTGGAATTCCCGGTGACTTTTAACGTTTAGCGCCACCATGCGAGCTCATGCATCACACTTTCTTTCAAGTAATGGGCTGTATCTCTGAGTCCATGTCCAGCACGACACATAGGTACCAAGGATTGTTTATATTTACTATTGATTGTTCTCATTTCAAGACAAGGCTGCGTTGCGTGGACATCACATGTAATTGCGAACATTTGGCAAAGAGCGATTCGATGTTCTCTTGTCTGTCTGTTCTCCCTGATGGTTTTCTTGGTCATTGTCATGACTTAATTTAGTTTCTGAGTACATTTATGAATGCCACTACCTCAAGTTTGCATTTTCCCTCAGAATACTTCTATTTTTCATTATACCCGTGAAGCACAAAATGGTGAGTTAAGTTATATAGGACAAATTTAGGTACGTGGTTATATTTGTATGAGAGAGAGAGAGAGAGAGAGAGAGAGAGAGAGAGAGAGAGAGAGAGAGAGAGAGAGAGAGACTGACTTAGTCATTGTGTCCTTGTGAGGATAAGTTATATGAAGGAGTTCAAAGTGGAATGCCAAGAGGGGAATCATTATGGTTTTTTTTATATGTTGCTGCGAACTGAACCTGAAATCGTCCACAGACGGTTTTAATCATTTCCCTCGTGGTGTGTTCAATTAAACTGTTTCACGACCTCATAAATCAATGAAATAGTTGAGGTGATAATAGTCCCTTATAACCTGACTAACCTTCTACAAAATATATGCAATCTCGGGAACGACAACTCTCCTGCATATCGATGCTTTTGAAGTAGAGATAAATTTGCATCGAGCGTCCATGAGAGGGTTGTAAGTGTGCTCTGCCTCAAGCAACCTGTTATAAGTTCAGTGCTTCTTAAGGCACACGCGTACAGAGTCTGGTACAATTTAAGTGTAAAAAGGAGCATTTAGTGCTTAAATGACCAGCTTGGGCGGTCACTGACCGTACTGAACCGACACATACATGCCGTTCCTTTCAAACACTATAAATTATGTCGACAAAACAGGTGCAAACGGTACTCCAGGTTTCTTTTAAAGGATGTACCTTATGGCCATCTGCAAATTTGAAACCTTGGCAAAATAGATATCTCCTTTCACAAAAAAACTGCCATCATGAAGTCCATACAAAATTATTATGCAACACGAACAACTAGAAACCTAGATACACGAATCTCCTTTTCGATCTGTTGACAAATATCAGACTGAATTATGGGTATTTTCAGTATTGTAAGTTTGTGAGGTTCAACAGTTCAAGCTCCCTTAAAATTTGTCTGGTCAAAACAACAGCCTTGTTGCTTCGTCTGCAGAATGATTATGGGTCTTTCAGTATTACATCTCTGCTGTGATGTTCTTGGCAAAATTTCTTATCTTACACTAATCTAATCCTTTACTGGGAAAGACGTAGATGAGGATAGCCACCGTAAAGAAAAGTGTGTAGCGGATGCAAATGAGTGCGTTCTCATCATTATGCCTCCCGATCCGTTTCTGAAATAGACAAGACTAGAACAAGTACTCGTATCTCGTTACCAGCGTCATCGCATAACAAGTCCAAACTAAGAAATACTTTTAAGACGCACTCCGTCTTTGTTCGCAAAGACGTTTCTATTTTCAATGTAAGTCTTATTACTGCCTTTAGCTAAAACAGTAAGTGTATTAGCATCGTATGCGATATGTATTATCCATTGTTGTCTATAGCCTAAGTCAGCTTGTCTCGGATTTTACCCAAGCTACAAATGTAATATTGATGAAATTAGCGACATGCATCATACGTTTCATATTGATGATACTAATCACGGCCCAAGTCTATGATTCAATAAACGGACCACATCTGAGACATCATTATCATTTAATTACAAAACGTCGTCAGCGTTATCAATCCTTTATCAAACCTTCAGGCGTAGGAATGCTAATTACAGCCTCAACTTTTTTGAGGTAGTCGCTGAATGGCTCGGCGGATATAATAATTATATACCTGTTCGAAGACAGATCTTCATTCCGAAATTGATACAGAGAATAAAATGTTCAATTTGCAAAATCCGGTCTGACTTGTTTGTCTACTTTCAGACTTTCTGTTCTTTAAAGTTCCATTAGCTGTATCTTCTGGCGATTTTTCCGTTTGTTTTGATTGAAATGATCACTGGCTCATGTTGAATAGCCTGTCAAATAACAGAGAATCGCATTTTATTCGGAAACATTACGTGCCCTACAACTAAATAACATGTGATTTTACAACGAAAATTTCAATTTTTGTCCGGACAGAAATACAAACTCTGTTGACACGCGGATTGCAACGTAGGCATTCTTCTGCACCTGCGCGAGCCATTTACAGCAATTTCAAAATAAATATTCATTACTTATGCCCGGTACTTACGTCGTAGTCCATTGTCCGAGCACCTTGCGTAGCCAGATGTCTGGCAATCCACGACGCAATGTTGTTTTGATCCCGCAATAAACGTGAACTTGTACATTTCGCGTGATCGCGGCGTCACAATATCTGCGTTCTCCCCAGCACGCCGAGCATGCCAGACGTCAACAAACGAGCTCGGAAGGGCAACACGTTTGAACAAAAATTAGCAGTTTTATGTGGCTATAACATCACTAATCATGTTTGTTTCTTCGTAAAACAACATTTTGCAACAAATATGAGCCTCCAACATGGAATTTTCCGGGGTAAAAAATGGTCAAAAGTTACAAATAATGGCCCTTTAAGTGAATGCCCCTCGTTGCATACAATATTAAGACAGCCTTGTTCTACGTAGAACATATCTTTAGTGGACGAGAGTAGGAATCTCGTTTCCGTATACACTGTAACCTGCGTCATGCCATAAGATTCAGTATTCGGTTTATAACATCGTATACAGTTCTCGTTTATATACGGTGTCTGTCAAGGTCAAGCATTCCAAAAGGGCAAACTCGGACTTAAAGTCAGGAGGTGAATTCATAGTGATGTGACTTCGCAAAGTAGGTAAACAAGCATGTGTATCGTACAAGTACATGCATGTTTCCCGTCATGCTCTAGGAAGTAAACAGAGAAAGTGTTTGTGAGATGAAAACATAACAACCGAAAAATCGTATGTTAAAGTCTCTTTAACTTTTATCAAATTAAATGTCGAGCTGTGGTACGCTACCATGACGATTCGATGTCACGTGATATTACACACAATTTGCACAATTTGTTCCGTTAATTATTTACAGATTTTAACAGCGAGTAGTGTAGCTCTGTGAGGCTCCTCTTATACCATACAGGGTATCTCTTTGCCACCATTATTCTAGCTGCTACACAGATGAGTCACTCGTACTCATCGTTTTCGTCATTCTACTCAAAATATGTCTCAAGAGCTTATGTAAAATGGTACACACTGAAATGTCGTGAATAACTGTGATGAAAAACTCGTTGATGCTATGCAAGAAGTTTAGCTTGGTGCGATGAGGGGCTGCTCATAGAGTCGATATTGTATTCGACCTGGTCACAGAGAGCTACGTGCATATAAACAAATGGTACATAATAGCTTCCTTATTAAGTTGGAGATTATTGCAACTGTACTGCGTCAACTATGTTGCATATCGAATTCAATTGTTCCTCTAACTCCATCACCGAGGATTTGGGGAAGATTTAGTACCCACACTGATTTTGCTTCTACACCAGGAATATTTTGGTGTTTAAGAGGACAACACAGATTTCTAAACGTCTTTAGAGTAACTTAGGCCTACTCCAAGACCTCTCTTGGATATTTAAAAAAACTTTAGTGCCCTTAAAATAGGTTTCAGAGAAATCTGAAAAACTTATATCACTGCACCCATAACAGCGACAAAAAATGACCGGCAGAGGGCGTCATTCTCGGGGTTAACTTGTGAAATACATTATATGTTGATTGCTAATGACAAATGGATAAGATGTGCGAAGGTCAATTTTAAATATGAGCACTCTTCACCTACATGCTCGCCAAGTATCACACTAAGTTTCTCATGGAAACAAAATTAAGGCTCTCGAAGGTTTATTCTCATTTTAAAATCATGTTATAATTCGAAATGTACATATGCAAACAGGAATGTAAATGAGACCTTGTCGCAAAACATTGATAAATATAATGATATGCAATAAATACAATTTTGTCGTTTCAACTGAAATGGCGGAGTAAATGTGAAATCTCCGATTACAATCAATGGAACAACATAAATTGAAACAAAAGTTATAGAAAGAGAAAGCGACTTAAACTCACCGAATGACAATGTTATAAAAATTAATCGAAATCAAGGATCGTGTTTCAGGCTTTCAACGCCCATAATTGTTATGCAAACTCATAACACTTTGAATGCTGTCGTGCGATTGAATTACGCAACGAGGTGCTCTGTAACTATACGGCTTAATGTAAACCTTTATTATCATGTATTAACATCTACGCAATCAGAGGCTACTATGTTCTACTTGTGACTTGTATGAGTCGATTGATAATATGATTTCAAAGACAAAAATACAACACATTTTCAAATGTAAGTGACCATCAAGTTATGACAGACAATTCAAAGACAGCTTGTACCAGGTAAAAGGTGGATGTAAAAAAATCCTAACTAAGACATTACAAGGGCTGAATCCGAGTGATCACAGATTACATGTAAACCAGACTCAAAAACTGATACTGTCATTTGTCAGACGGAATCTGATAAGAATGCTGGTGAGCCTGGTAAAAAAAGAGCAGATTTCCATCAAAGTACACCATGAAGGACCAATAACGACCTTTTTAATGGATAGAAATGACAGGTGCATTCTTATTAATTGTGTGCACTTGGCATCCCTTGCTGATGACAGGCGTCAGACATCACAGTAACGAGCGAGTGCATTCATCGACGGAGTTGACTGGCCGAAGGTGCCGCTTGGAGAATCAGACATCTAATCGCAGTAATCATCGCGGTCGGGACAGATATAGCCTCTCATTTGCTGTGCATCGTCGAGACTATGAACATGGCAAAAAAAAGGACGATTTAAACACGATATTAGCCCGAAACTGTGTCTGGGATCCAAGCGCGTGGTGTAATTTAGTCTCGGAAAGCACGAGAAGGTTAGAGTTCCGACAGCACAGCAACTGCCATCCACAAATGGAACACGGCATATTAAGAAGTGCATTGACTGTTCAAAGCATGAAGTTATATATATCAAAAAACTGCTTTGAAATAGGACAAGAAAATACAAGCACAGAAAATATATCGTCATGTAAATTTACGGCTTTCCGGTTAACTCTCTCAGGAAATAGAGAGAGGGCTATTGTAAAAATTTTACTGTTATAAACCATCGACAGTCAATACAAATTTTGACATCAATCACAATTCTTTGTAAAGAAATCAAGCTTAAACATTTCCTGTGAAAATGTCTGAAAAAGGTCGGTGTAGACTTATTTTAAAAAATCGACATGCATCATTTCATTTTAAAAGCACCTCGATTGAAAAAGCTACAAAACGGAATAGGCTTGTTCGCGCCATTTTCTACTGTTAAAGTTTCTGTAATTTGAAATATTTGGTTGTTTATTCTAGAGAGTATTCGTGACGTCTTCGTATTCATAAAAATGGGCTATGTTTCAAATGATGGAAGTTCGAGGTTCGGTCAACAGACACTTCGTGCGATAAATCCTGTCTTGTATTCGACTGTTCATTAACATGTGGAGTATGCGCATGCGTGCGCAATGAAAATCTGGATCGTCTAAAAGCAGAAATTCGGTCCCTCCAAGGCTGCAACAGCAATGATCTCAGACATGTAATTCGTGTTAAAGTCTCATAATAAAGACGTTCCTTGAATTTTCAAGTTGTACCTACGTTTGGGAGGCGGGATCCGAAGTGGAATAAATACGTCTGTGGGGGGGAAAAAACTGGTAGGCTTGAACGAGATTCACAATGAAACAAAATGTGGGTTTGTTCTTTATGAATTATAGACGACCATTTTCGCTGTTACTTTATCGCAGCAAAAAGCAACGAAGGTATCATCTTCCTCCTTTCAATTCATTTATCGCCATCCATCTTACGACTCGGACTTAACTTCCCTGACACAGTTTTCGTATTGGTGTGCATCAATGACATGTTTTGAACAAGTTCATTCACAGTACGAAAGTTGTCACAAATGATCACTTTCAACTAAAGCTTACACAGATAATGGATTACTTTCCTCAGCTCCAGTTGTAAAAAGGCTTGATTTGTCGATGTAATTAAATTCCGACTTCGTTACTACTAACGGCAACTTTAAAAAGCGTTGTAGATTTTCGCCCTCTGAAACTTGGTGCTTTTGATACTCTTCCCGATGGAATGCTATCTCTCTATTTTCACTGTCTTCGATGAATGGATAACCATTTTGCGTGTGCGCTCTAATTAAAAGCATCGACTGACATGGACTACTCGTTAAGGGTTTTTATTTTTCAAACTCTGTCTTCTCTGCCAGGAGACACGTCGAAATGAGGCACATCAATTCAACCTGCTATGGGTGCAGGTGGAATTAGCGAACAGATTATGGAGCCATTTTCGGTTTAATTGTCTAGACATGAACACTGATTTACAGCGAATGTGTAGCATCTGATCTCTGCTGATAATCCCTGTTAATAAGGGTAATGCTGGCACCTTGACGCAGTACCTCGTAATCAAACTAGGTCTGGATTACTCCTGGCGAGCGAGGTGCATGCCCCACTAATCTACGGAATGATCCTGTTGACAATTATTCTTTCTCAACTTCTGATAATGATTCTGCTCCGCCAGCGGGTGAAATACTTTATTTTTCTGGAGTGATCTATGTGAATGCTTCTTACAAGACGGTTGGAAATGTTTGGTGGATGAGTCTGCCGTCTGGACTTGTCTAAAAGGATCATCTTGAGTTCCCGTAAACGTCTTCTTTGGTCGGTATTAGCTCATCAATGACGTGGCCCGGTCAAGCTGATAAAAACATATCCACCCGGATCAGAACCAAGGAGTACATCGCTCTGCCTCGCTGAGCAACCCACGTGTAGTTATCATGATATCATCGCGGCTCCGCACACTGATATTTACTGAGGGCATGTCGGGTAATTCCCACCTCACTGCATCTAGACTAACCCTGATAGTTTTTGTGGTCTCCATGAAGTAATAAAGTTGAGTCAAACTGATGGAGCGAAAAACTTCGTGCTTGAAGATAGGGTTGGTAGTTATAGTTGAATGCGCCTCGGGGACAGATATTCTCTCAAAATGTTACAATTCTTTTCTGATCTATTACTTGTTGGGGCTCATCTTAAAGCTCTTGGGGTAAGAGAAATTTTGGCCGTCTTAATTTTTCGACAATCGAAAATTTTATTTTTCTCCATATAGTTAACACAGAGATAGCGGCAATTTTGAATTTCAAATATCCTTAAATCTTGGCTAATTTGTTTCCCTAGAGCCAAAATTTGCACAATGACTCCCGATTTTTATTCTTGATTTTGAAAGAGAATGGTTGAAAGATTATTGAGCAGAGCTGGAGCAAAGTTTAAGTCGTTCACTTTCGAGGCGCATACTACCTTAAGATGTAACAGTAAAAAAACCAGAGCGTATTCGAAGGAAAGATGCTTGTGTGTTATGCTAATATTTCGGACGATATCATCAACGATACAAAGACGCCAATCGGAAAGTTGATGTATTTACTGCAAGGCAAGAGATCTAATACAGGAGTCGTGCTCAACGTCCAACGGTCTAATGTGCATTGGCGAGACTTGCACATTCCCAGGTAGCGCGTACTTCTCATGATATTATTTAAAAGTTCTAAGTATTCTTTGAGTCACTAAATTTGTTTTCAGGCCGCGATGTTCTTTGTTTGTGTACTGTGCTGTATCGGGCAATTTAGTTTTATGAACGGTAATCGTATAATCTGCCCATTGCGTCGATGGACAATCACTCCTCCCAGCATTGTGGTTTAGGGTCGTGTACTTGATCTGTTTCCGCACCAGTGGTTGTAGAAAAATACAGTCATCGCGAAAAGGAGTCCTACTCCCATGTACAGCAGTATCATCATTATGTCGTCCTTATTGAATGATCTGCAATAGAAGGGAAAAAATCTTAAGATCAGCAAGAAAGTTTGATCGAGTCGGAATTATTCCCCAGAAAGACGGTTTTCATACGTAAGATGTGAAAGCCTCCACAAAGGTTCTTTATGCTTGTGTGACAACCATTCGACAAATTTCAGTTGCTTTACTACTCAAGATATGTTTCACCCACTCCAGCTTTGTACGAAATGTTACCAAAGAGATTGACGAAGCCACGCTAAGAAAGCAAGATCTGGAAACTTTTCAACGAGCAATTTAAGCTCATGAAAATAATCTTGAATGTTCAGAGGAGTCAAAGCCATAATATTTCCTGAAGTGTCATGACACTTTACTAGGATAGTCGTAAAAATGGCGGGGGGGGGGGGGGAGGAGGTCGACGGTCTATAGAAACACAGGAGACACAGAATTACAATCTGTCTGAAACATGAAGTAAAAAGACCGGGATTATGAGTGAATAACAGCTGCAGCTGGTCGTATTGATCCATAGAACCTGTAGAATAGAAGTTTTACCATTATGCAACAGTAATAAAATCAAAGCTGTGGTGTTATATGAATGGATCATTGCGTAAACCAACATGCAAAACAATCGCTTTTCTTCGATAAAAAAATAACATTTACTTTTGTACGTGACAATTTTAACTGTTTTGATAATCAATCATTTTATCTCCAGATGTCCATATGGAGTCAATCACAGTCCCTCTATGATTCAATGTATGAAATACTTTGCGTTCACTTCGGCAGCTTGTCTTGTCATCTGAAACTTCGAGAAAATGAAAACGAGGTTTTTGCTTGTTCATGAAATAAAGTTTATTCACTCAGTCACTCCATAAAAGTGTATCCTCGTTTTAGAATGTTCGGCACGTTGCATACATAGCAGAAGCGTGCAATGTTGACATACATGTGAGTTGGTAGATAACACTCTACATGACAATTTCTTTCTCCCGGAAATAAATAAGATTAGGTTTACTTGGTAAAAAGAACCAGAATGACAGCCGAGGTTTCAAATGCGAAATTAAGTGATATATTATATATTAAGAGGACTCTGTTCCTAAATTCAAATCTTTCTAAATTGTATGGGGATTATGAATGTGTCAGCTACAGGTCTCGTGTCCATGACAAGGACCTCCTTGGGTTGATACTGATAGGGCAAGACAGACGACAGACATGTGCCCAATCATTTTATCTACAACTACAACTACGCCTGTCTTTGTAATGCTACACTAACAATGTAAACGTATTGTACTTAAACGAACAGAACAGGACAGCATGTTGCAGTGATTTCACCGTTTTGCACCCATCACTTTCATCACCACTGAAGATACGCGAATTTTCTTTGCAATGTGCGTAGTTTTTCCTGTGTTTCCAAACGTGAGAAAGCGGCAAATGAATGTGAACCTGATTACTTGCTACACACGGAACAATCATATTGCATAGATTGTTCAGAAGATGTGATGTTGCGCGACAGAGATTACACCTGCAGGCATACAACATCGTTCGTAGCCAAACAGACGGTTCTTGATTAGCTTTTCCGCCCCTTGCATGCTGTATTCTCTCTAGGTTTGCTCTTCCCTGGGATTTCCAACAGACTAAATGTATTTCCTCGTCTCACAACAGTGCTCCTCTTAAAGCCATCGCTGACGGCGTTTTCCGACCTTGTTCAATACAAATAAATATTTCGACACAACCTTCAGGTGAGACCCTTCCCCAGGTAGAAGAGCTTAATTGCGCTGTCGGTATGAATGACTGGAAAACACCGATCCAAGGGCACAATGACGTCACCACTGCGGTGAGATCAAAGCAAGCAAATGCGGATGAGGTGTTTAAATATTCTGTTTGTGTAAGACCATCATGAACATCGGCAAGATACATGCCAGTAAGAGTAAAAGGCCATCTTCGTCTAGACTAATTGTTGTTACGTGTAGTTTGTTTGCTTTCCATATACCGACCTCCCCTTTCAAAAGTTCACGTCGCAATCGCTCTCATTTCAGAAGCAGAGAAAGCATATAGTGAACGAATACAAAGGTGTTCCGGCTCGTACAACACAAACCTCAACACTTGTACAATCAGTATTGATATAGGCCATTGTAGCAAAATGTCGTGAGAAAGAATGCTCTTTGCAAGGGCGTTAACGAAAGAAAATACAACGTAAATCCTCAAATGAACGTGTAGTTATAATCATCTGAAGGTCGTCGCTGTCAGCATAATGTACGAATATTAGAATCCCCGTTGAGACAAATCCTTATTGACTACTGCAATACGCATTTTGTTTCTGTCATTGTTTATTTCTTGAAACTCGTTTTTAAGATGGTTTGTTGCCATCTCAAATTTATGCCTGTGACCCAAAGGATGCATTCGGTACTATTGGATGACGGTATTTTATCCCTGAGATTGTATTTCTGCTACGTCAAGCACGGACGGTAGGAAAGAGGCAATTGACGATTCTATCTATCGTCTTCCACCGACTTGTAATGGAATAAACAACGTGGCTGCAAGAGTAATCTAATTATACAGTCCTTAAACCCGAAGGCTGATGTTCGATTTCGGACATTGGAATTCTGTAGTTTACACACTGTCGATTAAGGTAAAACCAGGCTTACACTTGTCAAATGAAAGATAAACAGAAGAGAAGCTAGCGAACAAATAGGATGGGGTTTGGCAAACAAAGACAGTGTATGAAATAATTGAATAAACGAATACACGCGAATCATCCCATTAGATTGAACGAAGACTTGGAGAGGATAAAAGGATATTTACGCGGTTTGTCATTTTCCCCGTTGTGCTGCCAAGTCAGGTCGCTACTGGGATTCTTCGAAGACATCGTGTTTTCTTTAGTATCTTTTTCGTTTAGTCGATTACTAAAGTGTCACGTACACCGGATCAAATAGGAAACGTTAAGTAGTATTTTATTCGGCAAAATAACGCGATGTCAGTATTGTAAGCATACACAACTTGACGAGACTGATTTAACGGGTGACTAACACGGTGACTTCCCGATAACCTTCAACCTAAAAACGCACTGCAAATTTTCAGCGTGTGAAACTTTAAATTTCAGTGATATAAAATACCAAATATATAAATCATCCAAGACTAATAGGGCGTGATGAGCGTCGGTATTCTGAAAGAGGTTTTACTGAATAAGTCGTGAGTAACACCGCTGTAAAAATTACTTAGGTAGTCGTTAACAAACTCTTTCGTTGAGGGCGTCTCTATCACCATCGTTTGCACATCGGTCAGTGAAATTTTCCTGTTGTCGTTCACAGGTTTGTCAAGCCTCTTGAAATCACTGCTTCCGAATCCAAAGCTTGTCAAATATTTATTATAAGTTAAATATAACTGGAAGTAGGATTTATTAGATCTGACATACTGACAGTCACTGAATCAATAATAAGATCAATCCAAGACTCAACACATTAGAAGATATTTCATTGGTGTCTCAATATTGACATCCACAAGGGTTTGTCGTACGCAAGAACGATGAATAAAAGTCTCCAAGGTGTTGATAGCAAGACGTGATGTAAAAGCGTGGCACCAGGGTTACGCATTGCAACGACCTTTGAACTGGACTGGTAAAACGATTACGGGAAACAGAGCAATGACGTCACAAGGATGTCCCTCTCAAGCTGTGAAATCGCTTGGGCGGCCGTGTGTAGTTTTCGAGCTCACGTGATCGGCCCGATCTTTGCATAGTAGAGCAAAACTTCGTTCTGAATATGAGTTAACCTACACAGCTAGCGCCTCTGTGCGATATT
Source organism: Ptychodera flava (assembly GCF_041260155.1). Lineage (NCBI taxonomy): Eukaryota > Metazoa > Hemichordata > Enteropneusta > Ptychoderidae > Ptychodera > Ptychodera flava. Next base: position 35,665,130 of record NC_091933.1, read on the forward strand.
TTTTCAGCCTCACTACATTGGATATTCTATACTCATCGAAAAAGTATGAACATCTCTACCTGTATTAACTTTACTTGCATAAACAATGTTATGACGTCGACGTTGACTTTAAATTATTAAAATGGTTACTAATTAACACCATCTATTTGTTTCTCTTCCCTATAAATATCTTACGTTGTCATATTTCATCTGAAATGGCTATCAGATTTCACTTGATGCTAACTCAAAACATTCAAATTTTGGCACAGCATAAGCTTACAGTTTGTGTTTGCTACTTTTGATGAGTCAAGATATCACTCGTTTGTCTAGAGTTTTTTTCCAGCGTTCAATTTCAGTTTGTAATACGGCGCTCAGTGTGAAATGAGCATAAGAAAATCGTTGTATCCTTGTCATAGTGATGTGCTTTTAAGACTCTATAAACCGCTGACTTATTAAGTAAAAACCCTGATCAGACATATATTAAAGGGTTAGTAGCTATAACGTTTGATGACTAATTCATAATTTTTTATTTTGTATGACAGTCGCTAGTTCTTGTCCAATACCGAAAACTTACTATAAGCTTGTCGACACAGCGTCTATACTTTTTTTTAAATGCACTGTTTGTTTATATTCGAATTCTAGTCCGTACCAGAATTAGCTTGTCAACAATAACAATGAAGTTTACACATGTACAGGCTTGATTGACCAGCCGAATACTGTGTATCTCATTATTCTTCTGCGAGTACAACAAGAAAATCTAGTCGACATTTAAAATAAACGTAGCGAAAAAAGAACATCAAAAATTACAGCTACTGGTCCTTTAATAATACGTAAAGCCTTGGAGGGTTGACCAAACACAATCAAGTTCTACCATGGGATATTGGTGAATTAAAAAATACTCGAGAACATATGATAAAATGTACCTTTCTTTGCGCCAAGAAAAATGTTTCGATTTCTGAATCGATATTCAAATTTCAAAAGTGCACAAGTGTGTCGTTCACTTGTTGGTATTAGACGGGAAGTAGTAGCAGACATGTCGTAAGGCACAGACATAATCATTCACCTGTCAGTCGAGTTTGCAAAGAAATCTCGTAGAGTCTCGTTGGCATTATGCGGGAAGTAGTCGCAGACATGTCGTAAGGCACAGACATAATCATTCACCTGTCAGTCGAGTTTGCAAAGAAATCTCGTAGAGTCTCGTCAGTGTGCTCCAAAGATATATACAGCTGTGTACGGAGTCACGACATCCACTTTTCTAATTGATTAAACAAACACCAGAATACTTGATGGCATCGTGCGGCGGAACATGTTTTTTTTAGTTCACAGGACAGATCCCGGCAGACATGTACTACATCAAACGACGAGACACGGCAAATCACCGTGGTAAAGTTTTCGAAGGAAGCAATTTTAGATAGGATCGTTTCCTGATGAAATGTCGGCGCATGAACCCAAAGGTAAAATAAGGAAAGACTTATAATCAATCATACCACTAGGTATAATTAAGTTCCTTCTTCTTCTGTTTCGGAACGAATCATTCGGTGGCAAGTAATTCACTCCATTTCCGTAATTTGATATATCCATATTGTACATCACCATCCGCGCAGATTAAAATGGACAAAACGTGTCATGCCACGCGCCATACGGGCAATGCACGGTAGCTTTCAGAGATGAGCCGTAAAACCACTAGCTTATCGATGGCCCAGAGGGTCGAAATTTCCTCCATTGTACTTCAAAGCGTCGTGAAATGATAAAATTGCAAATTGCATATGAATGAGCACAGATGTTTGGATGTATCTATTTTCCCTTCTTTTGTAGTTGAATGAATTTTATAACCTGTCGTGAGTAGAATCCATCACACTCCTGAAGTTTGCATGATCAACTTTGCCTAGCAGAGTGCCCTGTAGTAGTGGGTATACTTGGGACCTAGTGTGGTTAGAATGTGCAGTCCCATCATAGGGTATTCAGTAGTCATTAAAGCCCCAATAGCTGCAAATGTTTAATAAACCTATCTCAAAATATCCTTAGTTTTCCAAGATGTTTCTTAGAATAAGACCCATTAGAGACTGAAAAAATGTATAACGCTGCCATGAGTGTCGTGAGTGACATGTAAATTCAAAGATTTTAACGTCATTTTAGATTTCCCGCAATTTTCAAAAACTTGTCATATGACAGAGAAAATAAAGATTACAACAACAATTTGTTAGCCATCGTGTGATGCATTCAAGCAAATGGCATCATTCTTGTTTCTGTAATGATCACGATGTATATGTGCAGGAAAATACTGTTTTTTGTATTTTCCCGTGGGGGAGCCATTTTATGGGTGCGGCACCCATTTATTATTACATCTGTTAAAACTTATAGGCATGGTCAAAATCAGCGAAAGGTGATACTTTAATACACGTCCTTCAGTAAATTTAAACGAACCAATTCTGGCTCGAAAATAAAATCATGAAAATAATGCATAAAATTAGCAGCTAATGGGGCTTTAATGATAAGAAAGAAATATGAAACATATTATTATTATTGTCATTATTATAAAGAAATGTGGAAACATGAAATTATTTTTGTTGTTATTATTTTCATCATAATCATCATCAACATTATGAAGCACCATTGGCAATGTTGAATTCCTACAAAAGTTCGCCAGCCGAGTACTCTATCTACATGTAAAGAGTAGACAGAGTACTTTTCGCTCGGCTGGCGAACTTCGGTAGGAATTCAACATTGCCAATGGTGCTTCATAATGATGATGATGATTATGATGAAAATAATAATAACAACGGTAATTTCATACCATATTTCCTTATAATAATAACAATAATAATAATGTTTCATATTTCTTTATTATCATTAATGACTACTGAATACCCTACGGTCCGATAGAAAAGATAAAATTGTTTCTTTTTGGAAGTAAAATCTTCTCTTTGCTTTGCTCGAGCAAACAACAAAAAGCTACGTTCATTGTAATCAAGAGATTCAAAACCGCATTCTGAGATAATAAACATACGCGAGATTGCAGTCAGATTCATCTAGACAAGGACGATGGTTTATTTGAAAAATTACACCAACCGACGACATTATACAAAGTTGGGCACAGTGATCTGTCACGCAAGCCTTCAGTATCAAGAAGCTAGTTGGGTATTTTAAATGAAGCTATAGCGACCGTTTCTGCTGTGATATTTATAACACATTTTCAGATAAATATACCCTGTGCGATGGTTGTTGGAGACATAGCAAAGAATTCTTCACAAAACGCTTAGGCGTGACACGTGTAGTAATTGGGAAATAATTTTCGCTACGTATGGTATTGGACCATATTTGACCATTGCGTATTACAACAATTTTTCCATGTTAGGAAGTTCACTACAGTTTATGGAATGCTTTGAACTCCCGGTGACAGTTTATTAACAGCCTAAGTTTCGAGTTCTGTTGAGTTGCATGTAAACTTCAGATCGATTGTATAATATTGTTAAGTTGATTCTGTAAAACTGCAGGGAAAGGCGGAGAAAGCAATGTCGATGTGAGGTCAGTGTATAATATGCACCATCAGGGATGTTATTTACAATGGCGCTAAAAACAACAGCCAACATCCATGTTTTTTTACAGTACAGTCACGTAATCTGTGATTACATTACATTGATCCACCGATTTGAAATGAACTTTCGGTGTTTGCATTCCGTTAAAGGTTTATGTGTCTGCAACGCAATTTCTCATGTAGCTTGACGTGTTTGCATTGACAGAGTGAGAGTACACACGTAGCCCATTGCAGTGAATACACAGTGATGTCTAAGACTTGTTTGTTCAGTTCAAAAAATCGCACTGCCTACCGACATAACATCTCCTGGCGTGTTTCACTGCGGGAAAATGCGTCGTCACTTTCTCTGACAAGGATTGCCTTTAAAGGGACAAAGTCATTGTCTTTTCAAACTATTGGTTAATTTTTATTCATATGAGCAACTATTCATTGTTATTCTGTCACTGAAACATGATAAATTGTCAGATCTCTACTCTGTCTTTGCTTGTAGATGCACGATAAATGCTTCCATTGATGGTACTTACCATAAATTACGTCATCGGCATATTAATATGTTATATGCATACTCATGGTTTGAGTAGAGCTCCGATGATTTATAATTCAACATGGTTCGGTGAGAAGAAAAGCTTAAGTAACTTCCCATATGAAACAACAATGACCAAAATAATTTGCAAAGATAGCGACTTTGCCACTTTCAATGAGTTCCAGACGCAGACGTTAAAGTTGTTAATGTAGATTTTCTATCATAGGGTAGACTAGCAACATTTGTTGGAAAAGCAGTGAACGATACGAAAAAGGCGCCAGAAATGACGATTAACAATATGCCACGTACACAACTTGAATCATTTCACGGTGAATTCCTTGAAATTGTTTGGAGTAGCACAGATGTAAGCTTAATTATTTTCAACAACAACAACAACAACAGCAACAACAACAACAACAACAACAACAGCAACAAAACTAACGACATCAACTACAACACATAATCCTTTCAATGGTATGCATTTCGATGTAGAAGCCAAATCTTGATTACTTCTGTTTTCAGATAAAATGACTTAACTAACTTACTCATCGGCTGTCCATATTTTCACAGAAGTGGTAAATTGTCGTAAAAAATTATATTCCCAACATTAAATAATTGTAAATCTAACCTTTGAAACGCCGCACTGTATTTTGGCCAATAACATGGCAAAGACAGAGAGAAGATACGTTTTACACAATATATTGATACCCTATCCTGTGCGTATGGTGTTTAAGTCAACTACGTACAGCTGACACCTTTCTGCTCCATTTTGTGCTTAAGTAAAATTTTCAAAATAGTTTCTGAAATGAACCCTTCTCAAATTTGATACTCGTCTAGCCGTAAGTAGCTTTGAAATTAACAAGGGTAATTGATATTTGAAGTGTGAAAATTAATGACGCTTTGAGAGACCATTTAATTTTGTGTCTCGGTTTTGATTAACTGCCTGTAAATATCGTTTTGTCCACTTTTATATAATATATTTAATTTCAACCTTCTAGTTTGATCGCTCGTTACTTCAACTTGTAGTGCAGCTTCTACTGTCTATAAGCACAGACAAATAGAGAAACAGACTAGCAACGGGTATTGTTCAAGGCGTGGAGCGGTTACGTAACCCATCCATGTTCGCCTCGCCTCAGGAAGCTCTCGCCAGAGTGCCGACCATGCATCTTTCGGTAATTTTCCGATTTTCGCCAATTGTTAAGCGAAAGTATGTTCGGCAAAGTTTGTGTTGTTGTTGTAGTGTGGTGCTGAGCGGAATTGGCGTGCTGGCGAAAACGGGAGTGTTTTTTTAGCTTCAGGAAAGTGAGTTTTTACCATGTTAAAAATTCCTCTCATATTTTTATGAATATATAATGAGTGTGTTTGAACAAAATTTGAAAGTCTTTTATCGATACTGTCTGGTTTTACTCAATGATTTACGGTCAGTCATACCGTCTTTTACACGTTCGTCAAGGAAGGACATGTTTATGAAACTGCTGGCGTGTTACGTTTTGATTGGCGTGAAGCAGTGTTTCTGCCCTTAGAGCTCACAAAGTAACTATGGTTGGAGTAAGTAAATAGAAAATAAAAAAATTAATTTTCTATAGAAAATAGAAAATTTAATTTTCTCCCATAAAGTTTAACACGGGGATGGCGGTCGTTTTTATACGTAATGTCAAGTATCGCTAAGCGTTGGGAAATTTGTTTCTCTTGTACCAAAATTTGCACGGTAACCTCTGATTTTTATTCTTGATTTGGTAACAGCACAGTTGAAAGTTTCCTTGCGGAAAGTATGAGTAAGAACTTAAGGGCCAGTAATGATAACTTTTGATGATTTTTTTCACTACTATGTTTTTAATGTCAACCATAATTTCTTGCTACACTCACCAAAGTATATCGATATACACAGTATTCAGCTTGTTAACTCAGCCTGTAAAGTGAAAAACTGCATTATTATCGTGGACAGGTGAATTCTAGTCCAGACTAGAATTCAAATGTAAACAATAACAATTCATTTTACACATATAGACGCTATGTTGACAAAGCTAAATAGTGGGTGTGTCAACATTCTTTTAGAAGGAGAATAATAACTTACAATTGACGCACAAAATAAAAATCATGAAAAATGGTCGAAAATTGGCATTACTGGCCCTTGAAGTATTTCGGTCTCGAGGCACATTCTATCTGAAATTCATGGTTGCTATCACTCCTCTGGTAATAGAAACGTTTTTTTATGTTCCACAGTCCGAGACAGGCATACAGTATTCGTTAGAGACAGCAGTAGAGTTTACGCAATCAGCCAATTTCAGAAATCAACTAAAGATGCCGTGTACGTAATCAATCTCTTGGAAACAGGAATGGGTGTAGTTTTACGATACGAGCACAGAAATCATTACGAGAAGCCCAACGTGAGCTCATGGATGTAACACTGTGCACATGATTAGAATGTCTCTCACGCTGAGTTGAATTTTGAATACGGAGGGTGAAATATATACTGTGGGAGCTGGGGAAAAGCGAACAAATTAATCATGTCGGTGAAGGTAATGAAGCCCCCACAGCTATAATAACAGACTGCTGATTTCAAACATAACTCCATCCACCATTGCTGTAATTACCATGATCGAGTGATTAACTAGGAATTAAGCAACAACAGAGTTGAGAGGGATTCTATTAAGTCCCCAGAGAGACATCGCTCTTTTAATTGACAGAAATTTATTTCAACAAAAAGTCGACTTGATGAAATGGAAATACGTATCGTTTTTTGCAAGACTAGTCATTAATTTATCGAGAATAATAAGTATTATTTAGTTTCGCTATGAGAGGTATATCGGCCAGCAATTAATTTTTCGTCATCATGACGATCATCAAAGACTGATATCATTAAGTATGCAGCCATATTTGAATGCAAATTATTCCAGGAATGGAGACAACATCGAATAGCTAGCTGATCGCTGCCCGTAAATTTAATATCGCAATGCAATACTTATTGCTTTGAATGAATGACGTCATTGAAAAGACTGGAATATTCCGGGATAGTACTTCGAAGACGACAATTCAAAATTTCCGTTTATTTCCCGATACACAAGGATATCAGTTAATTTATACCTTTTACTACTTTCTCTCAAAGCATTGTATCTTATGATCACCAATCACTTTTTGTAGTGTCAGCTTATGGTCAAAGTGTATGAGACCAAACAATCGGTTGTAAATATTTCAACCCAATATAGTTTTATTTTTCCAATGTGATGACTAGGTTTTACCTTTCAAGGTGTTGCATGGAGATCTTTACGGGCTAAAAATTAAGAATAGCTGCCCCCGTAAAGTGGAAAATCTAAAACTTCCCCGGGGTTCTATTAAACCGCGGCTCAAAGTTGGGACCCCTAAGTAAGTAACATTTTGCGACCACTTCTGAAACACTCCTCTCTGTATTTCTTACCAAACCCTAAAAGTTTACAAGGAACCTAGTGGAGTAAAGAAATCGAACTGAGCAAATCACAAAACACCATATCGGTCCCTTTTATCGCTACTTTATACAAAAAAGCACTTTTAAGGTTCGCAATAAACAAGCAAAAAACAAAAAAGCTACAAAATATGTCGATCCGATAATATATAACATCTGCTATTATATTCATTATAAGTAATTTCATGTATATATGTCTAATTGTTTTATTGAGATTTTTAACATATGGTGCAAAAATTTATGATTTTTCTGAAATATTTATACTGATCGCACGCCCAACTTCTATTGGCACCCGTTTTAAAGTTTATTGTCTAATTAGCAAAGGTTTGTCCTCCCCTGTCTCCAAAGACAAAGCAAAATAGAAAGTTAGTTAGGTGGGTTTTCGGTAACCCAACCGACACTTTTTCAAAACCGAAGATCCTAAATATTTTCTTGCAGGTCAAAGTGGAAATACTGCCATTGCACTTTTCCCATGCCCTCGAAATAAATATAATGACTGATAACGATTGCCCGACTTTATTGCCCTATGTAGGGAAGCCACTCTATCAGAAACACGGTTTTAGATTTATGTATTTATTTTTACCCCATTCTATCGTTTGCACGGAATCCCTTTAGGGGTATTTCCATATGTTACAAATCTGTTTTATGCGGTTGCAATGTATTTCCTTTTTACGACATGACAATGGCACTCCAATGAATCACAATGTCGTAGGTGGCTTTATCTTGACTTTCCCCTACCCTAGAGACCTGGATTATCCCGCAGAGTGAATCAGCACTGCCATAAATCCTTCCAATTAATGATTAACAGCAGTCTTTTGGTAAACTCCTCGTTTGTCCGGGGATTCCTGAAATTCTGTCTGATCGAAATGCATTCTGGGATCCAACTACTGGGACAAAGTTGACAGCTTTGTTTCCTAAAACTATCGTTTGAATGACGCAATAAATACTTTTGAGAGAATAATGTATGCCTATATATATATATATATATATATATATATATATATATATATATATATATATATATATATATATATATATATATATATATAAGATATACTGAATATCCATAATTATGTGTACATGATGTGTAGATAGATAGATAGATAGATAGATAGATAGATAGATAGATAGATAGATAGATAGATAGATAGATAGATAGATAGATAGATAGATAGATAGATAGAATCACAAATAAGATATACTGAATATCCATAATTATGTGTACCTGATGTGTCTTTAAATATTACTGTCTAATATTGAGGCCCTGTCACATCTCTAAGCAATGGTAATTAAATCATGATAACGCCCTCATGACCTCGAGTTGACCTACTGGTGCTATTTATGACGCTCTATTAATGAATAAACGCATTCTTTCCAAATTGACAAAGAGGTATTTATCTATTTTCTGATTTGATGACGTCAAGACTGGAATTAAATCGCTAATGAGGCTTTGTGGTGGCGGAGTGTCCTATTTCAGAAAAGTATTTTAGGTTAGTTTCTCTGCGAAATTTACACATCTCTTACGTGAGTATCATGTGAAAAATATTTGGCTGCTTCCATTATTTAAATTATAAAAGGGCAACGGACTTTGCTATGAAGTGGCTCAGATGAAGATGCACGTTGCCGTGTTCACAGTTGTGTTTCAAACAGGTACTGGGAAAGTTGCTCTCTCAGTATTTGAAAGAAATTCTTCCCTTAGACGCAAATGCCTATTTTCAATCCAAGCGTCTAAATAAACTAATTCATGAAATACAGACATTTCTTTGTAAAGCGTAGAACAATAACAAAATAACAACAACAAAACAAACACAAAACACTGATCAAACATAACCCTGTGGAAGTTTGCGTATTTTGTACTGATTAACAATCTCACGTAGATTCGGTAATCACGAGGTATTTTCAGTCTAGGGACATGCACTAGCAGATTCAATGAAAACACATTTCAACTGAAGTACCTACGCTTGTAACACCAATGAGATATTGTCAGGGTGTTGCAGTAACTGTGAAAAAAGTCGTGTTGTTGCAATGTCTCTTATCGTCGTTCTACTGAAGTACAAAGTTTTATCCGTGCACTTGTTACTTTGAAGTGACTCTTTCCAAAATGGACAGATGTACAATAAGGACTAGTGTTATCTGAGAATATTGATGTAAACGCGTAAAAGGGAACTTGTGTTCTGCATGAGTGCGCTTTGAATAGGTATGCTTCACTCAGCATGGTATCGAAAGAGATCTACGATAGAAACTAGCCAGAGTTGTGTCTGTTTCTCACATTTAAAAGATCTGTTCACTCATACACACCGCGTTCAGTCAACGACCATATTCGTTCACGTTTTACGGTGAAACGACCGATATCGATCACTGTGCAAAACGAGAAGCCCTTTCTCTCTGACTGAGTTACACTGACATCCCAGCTTTTCGTGATGTGAACCTATTAAATGTCACTGATGGGCGCTAAAAGGGCATTCCGTGATAAGATCACCCTCCTTCGCGTTCACCTGTCATTAAAGATGGATTCTTAAACCTACTTGTGTTTCGATATTTCCACCCTACATATCAGACGAGGTGATAGATAATGTTTGAGCTGACATTTCAAGAATAAAATGACACATGGGTTGATCAAGGAAACTGATTTTTAAACTTAGATTCAGCTGTTTACATGTCAGTAAAACAGAAAAAGAGAATGATTAAAAAAGGAGCATGTGGATAAAATTGAAAGTGTTTGATAGGAGCATAAATGCATCGCCAGCATCCTCGTTTTAACATATAAATATTCGCCATCAGTTTTTAGTTTAAGCGCTCGACGCACCTGCGACATCTACAAGCATGACATTTTGCAGAAAATACTGTTATCAGTTGATTGTGCCCTGAAAGAATCGCAGTTCATTTTGTCGTCCAGTTGCTTCCATTGATGCAACAACATATCAGTGGCACGTAAAATTTGATTAAAAGATGGAAGAATATGTTATAAACTTTCCCGCCTTATTTGCCTGATATATAATTACGAAGTCATTGTGACCTGCACATGGACAGTGCAATACAATGGGAGATTTTCAAACCCTGGGCAACTGCGACTGCATTTTCAAACGAAGATTTTGTCGCTCTATTTTGTGTGTCGTTTCTATATTATTGCCATTTTGCTTGTTTATGGCACATAGAATTGCGAACTTTTTGCCACATACCAAATCTTTTCTCCTCATTATGGATAACGTAACAAAAAGGTGTTCAAATTGCCTTTCATGTCCATTAATTATCGATGGTGGTTTTACCTTTCGATGTGCCAGTTAGATGTCTTCGGTTTTTATTAAGCTTACCTCAAGGGTTAGTAGACTGTGACGCCATATCAAAGCCCTCACTGATGAATTTTAATTAGGCTTCATTTTATATCAGTATAAGTAATCAGTAAGCATGATATGAGCTGCATGTCAGTCTCTTGGCTCGATTTAATAATTCTGCTATTTTCCCGGACGCATGATATCACCATAGTAATCAGATGGCCGACTTCGAGGTTTAATATGATGCATTTAAGCTTGCCGGATATGAAGACCACCGTCGGGTAAAGTACCAAACCCCTTGTATCTCAACTCTAGGGAGTGAAATCCATGTAGTTCGAGAAGAATTGGTTTCTACAGTTAAATTACCCTAAGAACTGTACGTGGTTCATTGACGAATTGTTTAGAGGAAAATTTGTCAAGATTCCATCCGCAATTTCCAACTGTAACGCAAATTCTATGAATCTCTTACGAACGACAAAAAAGAATCATCAGCCACGCTCACCCTTGGGGGTATGTCACAATCCCGATCGGTGCAGTTGTTTTCTGTAAACAAGTGTTTGCGAAATCGCGTCGACTGTACATGTACCTGGCTACTATAGGAACTCTGAATGCGTGCATGGCAAAGTACAGCACAGAGCTCATTTTTTCAACAAAATATAATTAGGTCTTATATTATTCCCATGCTCTTTTTGAACGTTAGAACGTTCTTTGTGCCTTATAAGGAGCAAATCGTTAGATGCCATGAGATGACCAGTTCATGCATGAGCTACAGAGAATGCATATCTGCTGTGAACTGGTAAAAACCGAGAGATATACCTATTGCCGGGGTGGTATATTGCTTTAAGATTATTGAAATCAGTCGTGAAACGTTTTGGGGATTTTTCACTGACTGAGAGCTCGCACATGTTCGTTCCAATTGGGCTATAACGCTAATTTTGCACTGTTCCTTTCACGCTTCGACCAATCAGATCGTTGTATTTTCGTCATCAATATACTAGTATAAAATTATAGTAAAAATAATATATAAATCGTGGATTTACTGTGACAGATGATAATACAAACTAAGTGACTCAATAAAGAGAGGGGATATTCACAACATGAAAATCACTTGGATTGTTGCCCTTTCTTAGAAGTACACTCGTAACTTACCTATCAATGATGTTAGCTACATGCTTGTCATTTGATATGGAGTAATTGAAATCCTTGCAGCAGTAGAGGAGACTGCGCAGTCCACAGCAGTGTGGTCCATTCTCATCGAGCGAGCAATCGATCTCTTCGTGTCGTCGACCCAGGAAGTCTTTATATCTCGGACACACCTCGGCATCGACGCCTGGGTGGCAAACAAAGTTGAACTGAAGTCAGTAACTCAGGAACATTCAAGCATGACATTGACAGTAAAACTTGGTAATTCAGCGGGGGAGGGGTGTCAAGTTTAATGAATTGATGTGTCGCGGAAGTTCAAGGAAATGAAAAAGCGAGTTAAGTACGTGAAATATAGGGTCAACTCACGGTCACTTTGAACGGAAGGTTACAAATTAAAGGTTGACAAAGTTCAGTGTTGTGTTCTTGTACGTGCTGCGGACTACATACACCGGGCTAAGCTAAAACTCTGGAAGCAATTACATCTGTATCAAACTTTATGTACCAGATTTTGAAATTGTTTTGTCATTCCCTCTGCAAAATCGTTCCGCGCATGATTTTAAGCCGAACATTCGAGAACCTAAACTTAGATTTTTCATTAAAATGTTGAACGACTTTCTGGGATTTCCAATATATTTGTTTGGCACACCAGTTATACACGTCTAGCAACCTTCCCGTAAACACCGTAGCAAATATGCGAGTGGATTTTACGCTGATTGCAACACGATAAAAATATAACGCTACGGCAAAAGAATATTGATAAATGTGGAAGTGTGTTAAGGAGGTAGATTTACCCAGAATACTGTGCGGCATGGACACATGTTCATGTACTTGTGTATATATCGTCTGTAATTCTGTCTTGTTCCGACTTCCGACTTAAACAATCTGATCTCACTTTATTAATTGATACTTGATCATATTTTTTATGGTACAGAATTAACAGACGACAGACATATGAGCGAGATAACTCATCTACTGTTCATGCGCAGACTCCTGGGTGCTAGGTACTGTCACCCGGTGCTACATGATTGCTTCCAGACAGAAAGGACCATGTATTCGGCGATGTAAACCGAAAATGTAATCTGAAGTTTAACGAACGAACGAACGTGTTTGTACAGTTAAGCAGGGAGACCATCATTCGTGGCAGTATATGTTTTACATTTTGAGGGAAACGTGGAGCAAATTGCTCGGTTACCATAATAGTAACCGCTGCATGACTATTCGGTTCCGCGTCAATGTTGTTTACCGATTTTATCCAGAAACTAAATTTAAGATTCCTGGAATACTTTGACACAAAAATAGAATCCGTTTAAACTCTGAAGTGTGGTCGCAATCTATGTACTAGTTTTATGGTTTACTTTAGTTCATTATTCCAATATTGCCTACCCTTCCTATGTAAGTCACTACAGCGTGAGCATCATAAGCATTCTATATTAGCAAGGTTGAAATACGTACTATTAAGCGCGTAATATGTGTGGGCAAAGTCCCGAAGCAAACCCACAGGATATTGTCATTCTGGTTGATGACAGAAGAAGAATAAGAACTCATTACACGCTGATCTAATTGCCACAAACAGTATTGGATTATAAAGGGCGCAACTGTTGTGCTAAGGGCAACTGACTGAAATATGGATGTCATGAGTGGATGCATTACGGTTTCTTACTAGCCTGCCACGAGGATATTGATATTGAGCCTGGGAGACATCAGTATTAAAGTCCCTATTAAAGTCACAATTAGCTTGGCCATAATGTGCTCTGATTTTCAAGCCGTTTTGTCCCCATACATCATTGGGCATCTGACGAATGATGTCTCATTACGGGTGTATTTTACGGCCGACTACGTTTTGACAACACCCTGTTGAAAGTACCAGGACACTGAAATGTCAGTCACCATTTCAAAGTAAGGTAAAATAAAAAAGCACGACAAATAAGTACATGTACCATGTCTTACTTATCCAGGTTATTCACTTCGTTCACGAATTTGCGTCAGTTTTATCATGGCAAGCATGCGCACTGTTTGCTCGGATCACTTGCACACGCACCGATCAATATGAATTCGGTAGAACCTGGTAAAATGTTTGGAGGCACCGTGGGCCGGTGGTAGGGATACCAAACTCACTTTCGGAGGATGACATGGTGAGTTCGAGACTCTAGCACGGTGTTTGTGCCCTTGAGCAAGGCACTAAAACTCCTCAATGCATTATCGGCTAATGGTAGCAGGTATCTCATCTTTTGCTTGTTGGATGACGGATTGGGTGAAAAAACAAACAAACCAAAAATGTCGTCACAAGGAGAGCATTGGACACCGCATCGAACGCTGCCATTCAAACTGAACCATCTACATGAAAAGAGTAGAAATGAGAATATTCAGAGATACTTGAGCGTAATATCGCAGAAACTGCGCATTAAAAAAATTAACGTGACACCAAGCTTCAATTTTCTCTAATTCCATTAGTTGAACAGAGAGTGGTGATTTCTATAATGACATTTTATACTATGATGTAACATGACATGCTTCAAAAGTTGGTCAATTATATAGGCACCACTTTGAAAATGGTAAAATAGAGAGGAAACATCAAGATCTCCCTCAAAATCTGCCATTGAAAACGTTAAGGATGTCGGGCTGTCCACGCGGAATATCAGTAGCGACGGAATATTATAACGCTGTAGAAAATGAGCCCTTAAGTTGCTGTCTGTTTTTTGTAAATTTAAGGAGAGGTTTCAGCCGTTTGAAACAGACCAAAGAAAAGACTATCTTGTTGTAAGACCTAATATTTTAGTCCGGGAATTTTTTTAGGTAACGGCCGTGGCATTTGCGGGCAAGTGGTTACATGAATTTGTAACAATGATCTGAAAATCGTCGGAAGTTTGGCTGTAACAAAACGCATAGGAAGATTTCCTTCATGCGCCCTGCTTTAATAAACATCCATGTTTTGCCTGAAGGCTAGACAGAGAAGCCGTACTCATTAGTTTTTACTTCGTTTGTTCAGACGTGCGTAGAAATTCAAGCAGACAGTCGGTCTCGTTTTTCATGTAACGACATCGGCTGCTGCATGGAATTTTTTTTTTTGATTCATCGGGGCTTCGGGGAATTAAGCGAGTTAAGGTTGATTTCATTACGAATTTTCTCGTCGGAAGAAATGAGAAAATTACACAAGGGCTGACGCTGACGAAGTCATATACCAATACATGCATTCATGTTCTGTCTGAAGTAACCGTTACAAACACGGCTCGATCTCTAGATGTCTCTTTCCGGTGTTTAACGTTGAATTAACACAGTACTCTCGAAAAGACGGAACGTTTTTCAATTTCTCGACGAAGATATGCTCACAATGCCATTCTGGAACTTTTTAAGTCCCTGCAAACCTTCCAAAATACCTCAGTGATATTGCTTCGTGCCTGTGCTCGGTAGATGAAAATTTAAAGCCCGGTTTCGCTCTCTGTAATTCATTCTGATCTGTCAATTAATCAACTGTAGATATGTTTTTTCAGAGGTATTCTGCACGCATAATTGGCACCGATCTTGTGGTTTCGCGGCAAGCTTTGCTGCATAAAAATAGTCGATTATCGGCAATGTATAAACTTGTTGTGATACCATAAGGGGAGAACCATTAGATTCCGGGGGGGGGGGGCTGAAGAAATGAATATGGCAGCAATTTTTTCCCACCACTGTGGCAGCAATTTTTTTCAATCGTCTGTTCTGCATTTTTTTTCCCATATGTGGAAGCAATTAAAATTTGTAATTCTTGACTAGGTTTTGCTTAAATGAGGTTCTCGAGCTAATTACATGTCATTGGTTAACACTAGAAAACATCTCTATTTAAGTTTTGATCATGACAATGTTTATTGCAAAATAAACCATGAAATCTGTTTGCCCGGATGTAACATACAACAAAGGCCTTTTGTGGAAAAAGTTTTGACCTTACTTTTGTTGTGCGTTTATATCACCAATACTGGCAAAAAGACATCCTCATGTATTTTGAAAATGTTAGCACCACCAAATGAGAGTTAGATTGCCCAAAATTTCTGACAATTTTTTTCTTGGGTCTGTAATAATCATTTTTTTCTCAAGATATTACTGGATCATTTTCTTTTCTGCCGACAATTTTTTTTCTAAAAATCCTCTAGCCCTATGGAATCAACTGGTTCTTCCCTAAAGGTAAATAAAACGGGATGGGAAGCTACAAAGCGAGAACCTATCGACAAAATGAAAAGATAAGAATAACGTAAGCAGTAATTATTCGACACGAAGTTTAATTTACGAATGATTACGATATTGCCCGACTTCAGTGCTAATCTATATAATCACTCGTTTGTTGCGCCGAGAAAAGTGTGCAACCGTTAGAATGCTTCACAGGCTGTGAAGTCCTGATTAGCATCAAAAACTTAAAATACCCATACGGACGAGAGATATCCGTGCACAACTACCAGTGCACAACCATGTTTCCGAATTGTATGTATGCAGAGAATATATAGTAGATTATTTTGGGCATATGTGCCTAAGATCCAATTAGGAAAGGAATTTGGCTTGTAATTTTGCTTGGTTGGTTTCCGTTATCAGCAGAGTAGACGTGTAGACGTGATAGTTCTGTAAATTGCTAAAACTCTTAGAGAATAAAATCCATGTGTACATCAAATACCTATAAAACGAAGGCATCGATCATTTTGAATCCAATTATTTGAAAAACTTAGCTCGGTCATCAATCATCGTACACATACTGTTGCATGTAAATTGCCCTGTCACAGAGACGTAGAACTCGTGACAAGAGGGAACTTGTGTATTCAACGATAACATACAGCAGGAAATAGGGGTTTGCAAGATTTGTAACCATAAACTTCACATGCCCCGATAAGTTTTTTGAAATATAGGGTGCCAGACATGGATTTACATAAACTCTTACGTTTGCGATGAAAATCATTGGATTTTATTATACCAAGTATAATGGACGATTTGAAATTTGATGGATAAGTTACAGTAATTCCCCGATTTCGCGTACAATGTCACCCACCTTTGAAAGCTCTATCGGTATGTGTTCACGAGGGATCTGCATAATACAATTACTCGGACAAATTAATGGCAATCGATGGGCGTATGCGGTGATTGGCACCAACTCCAGAGCATGCTATAAGTCTACATTCGGATACGGAAAGGTAACTTATAATTATTGAAAGGAATTGATAGACTACATTTTTATACTTGTTATACAACATCACTAGTCCCCAGTTCCAGCTTTTTTTCTACAATAGACAAGGTGGAGAATCCGGGTAAACTTCTTTCTAAAATACGACCCTTAGGTCAACAAAACATTTTCAATCGCTATAAAAGCAAGTTTTACTAAAAGTCGAACTTCTTTTCGCACAAAAGTACCTGTTGAATGTAACCGGTCATGTGTCTTTCCGTGAAATACATGTGAAGTGGATGTAAATTGTGATACTTCATCATCTTATCTTCTCGTCAACGCCATGGGGATCGGCGTTAATGTCGAATGATACACAAACGCGCTACGAATGATAAGTGGACATAGGTAGGAATACTAAGGGCTCCATTAATCATAGTTTAATTACCGTGAATTTCTATCAAATTACCCTACATGTATGTGCCATTATTTGAGATTATGTTTCGATGATTTTGTAGAGCACTGCTATTTTGGCGTGAGAGAGAGAGAGAGAGAGAGAGAGGAGAAGAGAGAGAGAGAGAGAGAGAGAGAGAGAGAGAGAGAGAGAGAGAGAGAGAGAGAGAGAGAGAGAGAGAGAGTTTTTTGACTTAAAGTTTCAGGCTATGTGACGATCATCAGACATCGTCGTCTAATCTTTGATGATCGCCGCCTTACAGCGTGAAACTCTAAAGTTAAGTCAGGTTAAGCAAACAGCTATGCGATATTGCACTGATTTCTACTGTTTCCAGCCAAGACATAGGGAACAAGACATGGGGTAACTTGTATAGTCAGCTTTTACGTGGTTTAATATGCATACGTGCCTTCTCAGTGACGCAGATTATGCGCCTACAATAACATCAATTGCACAAGAATGATTCTTGCTATAAATATTTAGGTGTTTCAAGAGTGAAAATGGTTTCATATTGAATATCAATTACCATCTAATCAATATTTTACGTCATATATATAAGTACGGCATTACTCAAAAAGTATAGAAAACCAAATTTCCATTTTCCAGCTTTACAGTGTTATAGTTAAAGAATTATGGAATCTATCATGTGATTGGTGTTTAAAAAAACACATGCTTAGAAAGCTAAGTGCAGATATTTTTTCTATGGAATTAAAGTTAAGGGAAATAAAGACCACTAGTTTGAATTTGGAATGACGGTAACTTAGATATCAGTTGAAACGACACTTGTGGTTACTCCCCTCTTCGTTTGCAGTAAAATTATCTTCCGGAACACAAAAACAAAGACAGTGCAAAGATGTTGGTTTCAAAATCGTCCAAGTGACATGTGATATGAACAGTTGTCACGAGACACGAAGGTCCAAAACATGTATTTGTGGCCTCATCCAGCGAGTTCGACGACCGACGCTTCAGGTCTGCATCGGGTATTCACTTCTAATACTCTAAGTCTAATATTGTTATCGAGCGAGGCTTAGCAGTGTGTCCATTAAGAATGTCCACGGTTCGTTCTCCTCGTCTAATGGAACTTCCTGCTGAAGGTTTTGTATTAGTTTACCCACTCACTCGCTGATGCAGTACTCAGCCGATCTGACGCAAAGCTCCGATTTGGGATTTGGAGGCAGAAATGCGGGTTCAACATATACATGCAGTTTTTTTCCGTACCCTTTGCCTGTTTTTACTCAGTCACTCAGGCACTTAACTTGATGGGTATGGAGAATTTTAAAGGTATGGAAACACACAATGACACACATAGAATTTTATATTTTTGACTTTGTTTCTGAAAAAGTTTGTCAGCATGATTATAACGCTCTAAACATTTCTGAACAGAGTCCAGACCGGGTATTTGGTAAACAACTCTGTAAAAGTAGAACATCCTGCCCATCAGTTGTTTAATGTCTTCTGACTGATTGAATGATAGGTTTATTCAGACAGACCTGAAATTTTATGAAGGTGTAAATCACCATTTGTAAAGCTCATTGCAAGGTTTTTGTTTACCCTCTTTATATGTTTTCGCCACTTACATAATATACTTCTCGCAGATGGCAAGCTGCAAGTCAGCAATTCAGTTAGTCACAAGTAATTCAATCGCCAACATATAATGCACAGCACACAAAGAGTAGTAGTCTTCGCCAGGTAGTGTTCAGTCCGCGAAATGAGCGGCTGAATGATGTCTATGTAAGTATACTTACATCCCTTCACTTCCTCTCAGAGGAAGAGTTAATAAATAATAAAACAAGCAAACAAACAAACAAACAAAAAAACAAACAAATAAATAAATAAATAAATAAATAAATAAATAAATAAATAAATAAATAAATAAAGGTGTTTCTACAACATTGCTTCGAGAAAACGGGAAAGTTAGCACATAACAAAGAGTTCTTTTTGATTTCATAAGTAGTCGAGGATAGACTTGCTGATGTTTTGGTACCGTGATTTCATTAAAAATTACGCTTGTTATTTTTTGGTGGGATGGGGAAGCTTAAAGTCGGCATGTTTTACTAGAGTAGCTATTTATAACGAAGTCTACTCATTCACTTATTGACTCGCTCACTCACTGACTCATTGACTCACTCACTGACCCACTAAAGTGAAATGAGCGACGTAGGATGTGATTTCATAAGTAGTGCACTGGTAATGTCGACAATATTTGTAGAATATGGCAAATCGAAACCCCTTTTGTCTCCCCGTCACTCCATTTTATATTTATAATCATATTGGCCGTGATGAAGCTACTTTTCTAGTTTTCATTGCGTTCGCAGATCAGACGACATTTTATTCAAAATTATCATATAGACGACATAGGTATAAAGAAGATTGATAGCATAGCGTGTTTTTGATCAGTACAGGCTCAAATTTGCGTGCATTGGATACACATTGACAAACATCGGATTCTGATTTCAGGAAACCTTCCCCAAAATATAGACTACAACAAGAATGGCCACGTATGATTACACGTGACCTCAGTAAAGAGCTCTGCTCAATATTGACTGAGATGCTTGAGAATCGATGACGTCATCAACACTAGGTAACGCTAAAAAGACGCCGTTGATTTCAGAGGTGTTACGTAATGGTGAACACGTGATGTAATAACACAGAGTTTCGCTATGAAAGGATTTTTGCGTCAATTCTAACCATAGCAACTGTCTGGACAACGTTGGTCACACAAGGTAGAATTCGGACTCTCAGACTTTTGCAATATTTACTTGGTCTACCACTCGTGGAGGTTTGTTTTGAAGCTCTTGGAGTAAATACATTTTTTGGAGGGGGGAGGGCTTATTTTGAAAATAGAAAATTTTGTATTTCCCCATAGAGTTAACGCAAGGATTGATAAGTTGCATTGCGGAATGTTTCAGCAAAAATTTAAGGCTCTAAATTTCGCGGTGCGTACTACCTTCAAGGAAGGAAAAAAATGAAATGTCAAAAAAAACCCGAAACTTTAAAAAAAATGAATTTAAAGACGCTATAAATGTAAATGGCATCTTAATTAAATTTGAGTAGAAAAGCTTGCTTGACTATAGCTGAATTTTGCATGACATTTAAAATTTGAATGACTCAATATCGCATGGATTGAATTTTGCAAAATGGCAAACTACACACACGAATGTATAATTGAGCGTACATGCATTTTCAGAAATGTAAATATTACTTTGAGTAGACTGAAATTAAAGACGGACGCGATTACTGCTACTGCCACTCAAATGTTACTTAGTTGGTGATTAATTATATGTAAAGCGTCATTCATATTATGCACCTAAAACCCAAAAATTAAATCATATTTAAAGAATCTTTTTGTGTACGGCGCTTATGCACGCCAGCGGATTTTTAAAGGATAAATAATTCAGTGAAATCCTTAAATGGCTATTTGCCATGAACAGATTATTTATGGCTGACCGAAACTGCAAGCGACTCCGTGATCTACTGATCTCCTTTAATACTTCAGATCGAAAGGAATCGACAATTCTCAGTTGTAATGACAAAACCATTGATAGGAAGTAAGCTGCACTGAACATACATCATCATCAACTTGACGTCCAAGGTCGATGTAATGTCGCGAAACGTTAACAAGACACGTGTGCAGCCATCAATTTGTTAGCTATATGCGAAAGTCGTCACTGCGAGGGTTCAACAAGTGTAAGAAGAAACTCCATTCTAGCGAAGCGTGACGCGAGGAACACACTTTATAACCTACCTCGGTGTATGGGGACAGGAAATGTTAAAGGTGTGTGTTGTCAGAATAGTGTCGCCTGGCTAGCGTGAGAGTGTATCTGATGGACTCCATCTACATCAATCAATGTCATCGCAACATCGAGATGAAAGCTTCAACCGCAAGGCTCTTTTTCCGGCAGATGGAATGTAACGTTGCACGGAATGACAAGATGACATAAAAGCAGAAATCAGACAACATGCCTGGCGCTTGGAGACAACTAAACCTGGCAACGGTTTCCAAGCCGCGTTTAACGACGCACGTACGACAGCCCAGTATTAGGTGACTAACCTTAATGTAAATTTGATACTGTCACTCGCTCAAAGGGAATATTATTTGACGATTTGGAGCATACTGGATAAAGATGACAGCTGTGCATGTTCAAGAATACGATATCCCGAAAGTCAATACACTTCTTAGCCGTACAAACGATCTCAGAGACAAGTATATATTCGACTCAAAAGGAGAAAATCAGCTCCTACATTTACATATGCTAAAAAGCAGTGTATGCTATGCTTGGAAGCTTTAGATACGTTTAACTCTTCAAACACAATCAACAATCAAACTGTTCTGCATTTAATGAACTGTCAGGTATGAGAATTCTAGAGAAACAGTCCTTTCGTCTGGTACTA
This sequence comes from Ptychodera flava, assembly GCF_041260155.1. NCBI lineage: Eukaryota > Metazoa > Hemichordata > Enteropneusta > Ptychoderidae > Ptychodera > Ptychodera flava. The sequence goes on from NC_091933.1 coordinate 35,686,977, forward strand.
ATACACTATTTTGTCTTTAATACTTTGATCTCACATAAAAGCCAAAAAAAGACTTCTTGAAAGTCAATGCCTGAACATGGAGGTAATTACCAGGTTGACGAGTAAACGAATGACACGTGTCATTGCACTTTGATACCGATACATCTGAATGATAATACTAATAACTACAACGATGGTGTAAGATGTATGTGTATTTCAAGCTTCAGCATCCTTTTTTTTGGGGGGGGGACGAAAGATCTGGCAAAAGTGTTTGTCTTTTGGCGTTTTTTAGTGATCGATGGCAACTGGTCCAGGACTTGAATTTGAAAGATGAACTATAAGCTTATATGCTAATTGATCACGTTGTTTGATTAAAGACGGTAACATTGAAAGTTAGGTGACCCATGCGGGACTCGATCCTACATTTCCATGAATACATTTTGGATGCTCTACCAACTTAGCTACAATGGACCAGTCGGATAAATGACGTCGTTCCAGTCCATTACATGAGATCACTTTCCATTCCTCTGTGCATGGTGAGTAAGGTTGCTAACTCATCACCTACACCTTCCTTTGGATCCTACAAGATTATATATATATATATATATATATATATATATATATATATATATATATATATATATATATATATATATATATATATATATATATATATATATGATCGCTTAAGTCACTCGTTTAAGGTTATTCTTGATACCAAAGCTAACATTGATATCTACAGGCACATTTATCACTGTCTGCCCTTTTTGTGGAGGAACTCTAGGAACATTATTTTTTAGGAAATGGGAAGTATACTTGGGGAACGCTGGACAATGTGCATCCTATGGGAAAAGATAACTACACAAACAAAGTATTATGTAAATAAGTATAAATATTTAGTATAAATATTTAAGGTGGTATTTGGCAAAGAATGAGCATAGCCAGGAGGTATGTAGGGAGAGAGCTCGACTTACAGATTTGTAACATTTATTTTATAAATACGGGAGTTTTAAGTGGCAATCGTGCGTTAGCAAGTACTGGTAAGGTGACAAGAAATGCCTTTAAGAAGCCTTTAAAGGTATACATTCACCTGTAATCTAATTATGCCCGTACATGGTCAAAGGGGCGTTCCTTGGTATTCAAAATGCCCATGTGAAGGCGCTGTTTTTAAAATGCGGCCACCCGCTTAAAATCTGTGATTTGTTAGATTTTCTCTTTCGATGGTAACTGTGGCAAAATTGGAACAGGTGACAGTACACCTTTAAGCCTTTAAGAGCTATGTTAAAATGTGAGTCTACGCTGAGCTACAAATTAGACACGAACCATTTTCAGCAACGGGGATATATTCCTAATTTTCAAAGTTTTGGGCATGAGCTTTGTTTGCTTTTCGTGATTTGTGTACGCTGCTTTATTTATTCTTCATGTAAACCCTAGAAGGTGTGAAATCTCTATCGTTTTTAATAAATAAGAGATTTACGAAAAAAACAACACAAACGAAGACATGAAGAAGAAACTATGGAAATGACATACCCGAGTAGAAGGCCGACCAAAGGCAACCAGCACCTGCAGCTATTGCTAATTTCACTAAGGCAGAGTCAGTTCGAAATGCTTTATGTTTGTAATACTGATGGCGTCTCCTCCGGTGTGTCGAAGACTTCGATGTCGGCGCTTCACTCGCCATCTCGTCCGAATGCTCGCTGCTACGCTTTACAACACGTGACACCCAGGCTCTGTGAACGACTTTGTATCCAAGCCGATAAATCCAGATAAAGTTGATTGCGACGATGAAAAAATATGTTGAAGGATCAATCGTGTGACACAAACAGACACACCAACACAAAACTCACGAAGTTGATACTACTTTACTACGTTATGGTCTAGATTGAAATTCCTACTTTGCTAATGTTTGTGTCTAAACTATCCACTAATCTTCACGACGGGGGTTCCTCGATAATTCTCCGAATTATGTATAGTCTGCAGCTATCCATTGTCCGGTTTGTGAAGAAAACTCTCAAGAAATATCATCATTTACGCAGAGATTGCTGTCGCAGGGCGGTTGTTGATAAGCCATACAAATATCCCATCTTCACTTATTGGAGATTCAGATTCAGATTCAGATTCCTTCCAGGTTTCCTGATTCCCGACGGTTTTAACGTTTATCTGTGAAAAAAAGAACAAAAACATCTTTTTAGTAGTAGTTGAAAAAATAGGAGGCCATTCTATCGAAAAAGGCGTTGGCATTTACTAAAGTTCAACACTGTGTAGTTTAACACTTGATAAAATAGTTGTTATCTCAGTGTAGTACCAGTTCCTACGCCAATAATGTCGTGATATGGAAATTAAATTAAGACCGAGGTTTCTAAGTCATGGGCCTTAGTTAGTGACCACTACCTATCTGACTTACAGATTGATATATGGCGGGTGCCACATGTGGGGCAGGATGCGCTTACTATTTTCGAAACACCTGACATCCTTCTTGGTCTTTTGGCAGAGGTCCATATATCTTTCTTTCATGAATTTGACTTAGTTTGTGTACCGTCATTTACTGTCTGTTCTGTGCTGTTTTGTGTCTATGTTTACAACTATTGTCTTACAATTTTGACATAGTGTTATTGGATTATGGATTGGTATGATTGCGATTATCTGACTTTCAAACCTAATCATCAGGTATCGCGTATTTGTAAAGCACTCAAACAGGTGGTTTAATGCAATCATTATTATGCAGATCTCGTATTTGGATCCTCGTGGTCCTATGAAAGAAACGTACAAATAAATTTATTTGATTTCCGACAACCGTAGAATGCACGCTTTTGATATATCAAAAATGACATATATAAACTACTATTGAACGATCTCATTCTCCTCAAGGCTGTGAAAAAACACCAGTAAGTAAAACACATGAAATCTGGTATTTCAACTCGGAAATAAATTCATCGAAGGCTTGTCAGTCTTTGCGTCACTTGGATTATAAAGCATTGTACAGAATGAAACACTTGCAAACCGATGTAGTCAGTAATTTCGACGTGACAGCAGTTATCTTACATCCGGGTTGAATAAATGAACCTTGTTTTATACGCGTAGATATGGTTTAGCCCGACCGTCTATAGGCTCACTTTTGAAATGAGATCATGAGATATGCAGGTGTCGCCATGATCACTTAGTTAGCACTGGAGATATCCTCGACATAGAAACAGACGTTCTTCCGATCAGACTGACGAGTGCTAACGGTGTGACGGCCGTTGAGTTTTGACCATCAGTGACAGTCTAGAACAATGCTTCATCGATTATCTCACGATTCAGAGATCCTTGAAATGGCTTATCAGAGATAGAGACGCTAAATTTGGTGTCCATGGGTGAGCTAAGTGAATATACTAGCAACGATTGACCAAAGAAGAAAACTCGTCACGGAAAGCTGACTGTATAGACAGACCATCAGCTTGCAGTAATGATGACAGAAACTACAGCAGTTTTCCATGAACCACGATTTCTATCACGGTATCTTTGTTCAATGCTACCTTTCCACGGGGTTTTCAAATATTATTGTACGGAAAAGCGTAAAAACAAACAAACAAACAAACACAAAACGATAGATAAATAATAATAAACAAATGAATGAATAAACAAATAAATAAATAAAATGATTGCAACGAGTCACTTTACCGAGCTGACGGTAGCTGTGATCAAACGATGCTTTCTTTTAAATATCCATACTTCATTTCGAACATACGAGAACTTTAGTTTCAAAACACATTAAGAATGGCACAAATGTGCACTTTTTCGTAGAGGAAGGAACAAAAAGGGGTGAAATATGAATCAACAACTGCGTTCTGCTCACGTTGGTGTTTGTTGGTGTTGAAAGAGGTATATTAATACATAAATACACGGAACTGAATTATTAAAAAAAAAATTGTGTATTCAACATGAAATGGCACAAAAAAGTGCTCATTTTCTTTGGAAACATAGGAAGAATTCTAGTTTAAGATATTTTGAACATTTTTCAACCTGGTACTGATGCTAGTAAACGGCCGAGCTACTTGATTCAAGGTTTAAAATTATCCAAATGAGTAGCATTTGACAGGGCAATTTTGACTTAAATCTTCTTGTCCTTTTAGTACAACATTGCTGATTCCATATGAGTTTGGAAAATTGTACTAGATGACAGTGAAATAGCACACTTTAACGACATCTAAAGCCAAGAATTCAATCAAAGTATAGTAACGGTTTCCCTTGAATCAAATTTTGAAAACCTGGCCATAGTTAAGTTTAGAGATACCCTTTCAAACAAGGAAACAAAACATGTCGCGTGCCAAAAGAATCGCGATAAACCAGCTTGCAAACAATGGACAAATTTCGGGAAAATAACCCTTCGACAAGGGTCGGTTTTTCGTTATTGTCAACACAAACGATTACGTACTCGAATGCGAAAGGCAATTACGCAACACTCAGTATTATACACAACAAGCCAGAACAAAGAGTAAACAAAGTAAACGAACTATTTATCAAAATGTACGAGAACAAGCACATCAACTAGGATACTTGTAAGTATCTTGATCCAATAAACATAAAATCCTTACCCCGCAGTGGTACTTATTGCCTAAAACTTCACAAACCTCTGCAAAAATCTAAAAGACACACCAGTCAAAACAAAATTTACCGAAGTAAAGAAATATAGAACAAACAAACCGAACCACCAAACGGACTCACAACGTGACCAAAATTAACATACTTGCCTCGCAAATCGGAAAACAAGACCACTAAAATGCATTAAAATAAATTTTCACAAACACAAACTAAGGAAAGAATCTACACTGCGACTGATGAGAAACCACACTCGGGTTTCGAAACTCTTAACAGAATCTATCCAGGCGACAAATTTCAAAGCCAGTATCACAGTACAGTAAATTACCCACAATGCTATTCGATTTGTACCAACGACGTTAGTTTTCTTATAACTTTTTCAGTTCTGTATAAAAGCAATAATGTGAAGTCTCACGATAATTGATTAATTATATTTATTAAAAGTACGTTGAAATATTGTAGTATAAATTTCAAAGAAATCAATAAAATAACCATAAAGGTCACATTCTTCAGGTACTACAAATGTCACAGTTTTGGGAAGCAAGTTATTACCAACTGAAGGGGTCATTCTCTGAAAATAGTTAGCATGTAAATTTCCTTTGTCTTTTCTATTTGGAAAAAATCAATATCCTTTTGTTTCATAAAACAGGTGCAACTAGTCTCCCTACTTTCCATCACTTTATTCTGTATGGCTGAGGACACGATCAGTGGAAAATTTACAAAAATCCTTTCTCTTCTCTCAATCAAGCACAATTTTCTTAATCCTTTAAAATGGGAATTGAGAAGAAAGGTGTTTTTAAAAGTACGTTCTCAGAATTTTTACAAGTGGTCCAGGAATTTGTCTACACATGGGAGACATGGTAGACTTCACAGGGGAATCTACGTTAGTGCAAATCGTGATGTATTGTGGGAAATCTCTAGTACTGTGCAGTAGTGGTGGCGGTTAAGAAATTTGCTTCGGAAATTACAGTTCCTATGTTATTTTGCACCGATACATGTTGTCAGACCAGACTAGCTGTAGGGTAAAACCATAGAGAACCACCGCTATTTGTAGTTAAAGGAGTAAAATAGTTCACTCAATGTAAATTTTAAATCTCATAAACTGTAGTTGCAGACATACTCATATCATATAAACGGCCTAGCTAAACTGTAATACAGTGATACGTTGTTTAAGAAACATAAATAAAAACCGCCAGCGCACCTACAAGGAGTTCACAACATGTAATGTGAAAGGTACACAAAGCATACAGTAAGAGGATGAAATTAAATACAATGTGTGAACTTCCCGCAAACGTCAGTAGATTGATTGTATCGGTAACCCTAGGTAGGTCCACGGATTGAGTATCCTCGCAGATGGTAGATGAAAATAGAAAATAAGATTTGCGATTGAAAGGCCAAGAGGAAAACTCAAAACAGATTTAGTTTTCGTAAGTCTCGCCGAGATGAGAAAATAATGAATCCCATTTACTAGGGCGACGCATCAAAATAAGACAGACACGGTACACTGCCCACCGGAAAGATCTGAGAATAGATTGCGGGCGACAAGTCCTTTAAATTTCGAATGATCGAGTCAAAAAGCCACCTGTTTCTGTCGGCGTGTGTTCCACTGAAGTCGAGCGGGGAAAAAATCCGAGACATAGTTATCGAATAATCAGCCATGCAACAAGGACGCAATGGCCGACTTTTTCATTGATTTATCGATCAAGGCTGAAGAAATCACATAATTGCGATGACACTCTAAAGGAAATCGGTCACCTGTATCTATATTAGCAATCACCGACTTTTTACTTGGATTGTCATGTCTAAAGTGCGCCGCATATACTACATTGGGCTACAGACGTTCCATGATTAACCAGATATGAACTGAAAATGCTTTCGTATTTCAGTATAGGGTGCAGTTGTCTGTAAATTGACATGTTTCTATGGCGTTATTGCCATGCGTTTGTAACGGCATTAATGTTGTTATGATCAACATCACAGGCAACATTTATCATGCGTAACTTCTACTGAAATGATTATTAAGTATACAAATTAGCACTTAGCTGAAATGACAATGCTAAAAATCTCTCACTGCTGTCATATCATCGGATTATCACTTAATGTAGCACGTTTAATCACCCTTCGTCATGTCCTTCAAGATTTATGTTTCAAATAGTGAAATCTCATTAAATATGCAAGTCACAAATCGGCTGACGCTAAAATGCATAATGTCTTTCACTACCACAAGAACATTGTCTGATCATTATATATAGCGGGTTTTCTCAACTTTTGCCAGGTCCTTCCAGTTAAATGTCATCAATTGTTAAAGGTCATTAAATATGCAAATTAACAATTCGCTGACGTGAAAATGCTAAATGTCGTTCACTACCGTTACACGATCAAATCATCATCTTAGCATATTTCATCAACTTTCTTGGTCAAGTCTATCAAGACATACATTCCTATTTAGGAAAATTTGTTAAATATGCAAATTAGTTATAAGCTGATGTAAAAAATGTTACACGACTTTCGCTGACCTATTTCAGTATTTTAAATATACATAACCAATATCGTCGAACCATTCCAGATATATATCCCTAATAAGTTCATTAAATATACAATGAGCCATCGTCACAAAATTTCCACATGACCTTCAAATCTGTTATATCATTCCTTTATCAACACTTGTAAGATTTATAAGGTATGGTACTGTAATTCTGAGAATATGAACAAATAATTAAGCAAAGTATTATCACAGGTAATTATGCAAGCTACACCAACCAAAAACTAACCAGTTCTTGCTATAAAAAACAGAATCTATGTACCACATTTGATGCCGATCCGACACGCCCTTCTTGAGATATCGCACCGACAGACAGATACAGAAACAGAACACAGACGGACGGACAGACAGACAGACAGACTGACACACAGACACACTGATACCAGTACAGAAATAGCTGACGTATCTGAACATATGAGCTAAAATGGATGACACGCCTCTTTCAATGTGCATATAGGTATATGCGAATTTACACTGACCGAATGAGTTAAACGTTTATTGAGTCCAGACTGTACTTGTTATCGAGACAATTAATGGCTTTCAAGCCAATAGCTGAAGAGATGTTGGGCGTATCGACTCCAGCACAGCTTTACCTGACAGTACATGCAACTCGCTGTCTTGTAGAAAATAAATGACCTCTTCGGTCAATAAAATCGATAGCCTTTCTCAAAGAAGAGGAAAATCGACATATTACAGATGATTTGTAGAGCTTGCACAAGATCAAGCGGCTGTAAATCTGCCAATTGACACTGTCAATCTTACTTTACTTCCCTTTATTAAAACATTTTCACATTCCTGGTTGTTCCTCTCCTTGTTTTTGACTGTATTTGCAGTATGTGCCGCTACCTAACTCATTTTAGATCGCTGGGAATTAAGCATATGTAAACAGCTCCTTGCATATACCAGGTACACCATTGTACTATATTGACATGAAAACTACATTCCGATGGTTAATTTGGCCGAGCGACATGAAATGAAGTAACATTGTTTAACTACCGTCTAGACAGTTCATCCGGGGTCTTTGAGCTTGCTTTGTGGACCTACTAAGCCGTGGTCTTAGTCCCCAAATTTTAAACACTGTCAGTTTAATACATATAGTCAAGATAGTGCATTATTTCGACCATCTACCACATATTCTGTCATAGTGCTGTCAATATTCAGCCTCCTAAATAAATCGCAAAGTTAGTCGACCATTTTTATCAGATATCCAACAAATTCGCCTATGAATTACCTTTTGTGTCAACGTGACAAATGGACATTCTTAAGGATTCGCCTTACAACGCATGACAGTACTTTGGTCACACGCACATTGGCATTCACGCGTGCACAATCAGATCCCAGACGACGTTATCGATTTAATAGTGAGTAGAAGTCGTGTCTTGTTTGCATTTCTCACTGATCTAAATATTCCGAAATCAGAGATAGGGACATAATGTGTTCAGTTGATGTCTGTTTGTCCCATTAAATAGAGTAAATGTTTTCTCAGTTTAATTTATATTGTCAGATCAAAGAATTACATAAATATACTGCTCATGTGAAAGTAAACTACGCTGCCAAATACTTCTCATTAGAGCCTGTTTAAACTAAAAAAGATTATCAAAACAAAGTAAAAGGTGTAGTTTTAAAACATTATCTTTCTTATCTGTGTTTGACGTTTCTTTGTTGGTCATGTTACGGTCATAAAGAACATTTGATTGGTCATCTGACACCACCTAGGAGTGTTTAGTTGATCACCATTATGCAAGTTTTCTAGAATGCAATTAAAGTAGAAATCGTGAAAATTTCACCATGGTCCAAGCACACGAGGGAATACACGTGCATGTGAGAAGGCCCTGACGATGTCAATTAGCAATATTGACAGCGCCTGGCTTAACGGCAGGATGCCAACAATTACACCCTCTTGCTCATGACTGTCAAGTTGTTGCAATTAAGCGACTTATAATGAAAGATCAACGTCACATTGTTGCTGTCAAGTCTTATCCAATCACAATGGGCACAAATCGAGTCCGCCAGGACAGTTGGCAATTATTCACGTTCAACATGTTTCAATGGCAGACAATGGCTACTTATTTGCCTGAAAGTCATATGTAGATAGGTTACTAATATTCTATAACCCAAACTACTAATACTTTATAACCCAAAGCCTAAATAACTATATTTTCACTTTCTGTAAGGTTGCCATTTCAATTTTTAGGTGTTCATGTTATTGTGCTCACCATGAGATGTGTCTTTATTTGTAATTACGATTGTAAACGAAATCTGGAAACTAATATAAAAAATAATAATAATTGCCTCCTCTCCAAGCTATGGTCGGCAATAATAGTTTTATATAAACTATAATAAATACATCCTAAGCGAAGGCCACAAAAAGTATAATAGTCTGATCTTTCTGTATTTAGAAATCAACAATTACTCATGTTCAAAAGCAACAAAGGCATGCCCTTTGTAAATTTGAAAATGCCCTTCAGAAAATGGTTGTTGAATAATTTTGAATTCTGCAGAAATATCCAATGTTTATCCATCATATATGGTAAATAAGAGATTTCATAACAACACCGATAAAGCTTATTTATATCTCTATACGAACAATTTAAAGAAAATTACAGCAAAATTGGTTGATCTTTAAGAAGAAAAACACAGTAGAAATGAGACAGTGGTGGCCTAGACGTCAGGCCAAGGGTGAAGGTTAAGATCGGGGCGTTGTCCTTATCGTTACTGTGACAGGGCAGAACACAACACGATTTTTAATTTAAAAGCATTAAAACGCCAACGGTGTTACAATCTGCGTTCAAGAGAAGGAAGACGGTGGAAAATGCCTCAAACTCTTATTTTTCGCGAAAAGGTTTAGAAATTCGTATGTTATTTATTAACTTGCATCCTATACAACGATTGTGTTTGATTTTCTGCGAAGGCAGTATTACGCCTGAATGGGTTTAAGGAGGTCGACTACGTGCAGAGTTACCCTCATCGATTTAGTGTAAAAACGAAACATCCAGACGGAGAGCGAATTTGCATTTTGAATATTTGAGGAATAACAATATCGCTCACAGGGTGCGAAATGGATATCACTGCGTATAGATTTTGCTTGAAAAGATGTAGTCTTCAGCAGATACTTGTATACCTTCATCTGATTAAATCTCCAGTCTAGGCACATTTCTGTATGCTGGGTCTATTAAGATGCGAGTATTGCGTTAACTACGATCACGGGGGAAGACTCCACAGGAGAAAGTAAATGACACTGACTCCTTCGTCAGCATTTTGAAATACAATACAGCTGTACAGTAAACGCTGTTAGCCGCCAATCGTAGCGTCCAAGTAAGCTGTGTCGACGGGGGAAGAGACGTATCCCACAAAAACACAAAGGATAGGAAAAGCCAAGCCGCCCGATCTGCGACGAATAAAGGAGCATGCCAAAAGTTCAGCAACCGTGATCCACATGTTTGTCTGAACGAGTACGTAGAAGTCTACAGACGTATTGATTATGGCACAATATCCCGAGGCACCGTGTAGCATCGAAACAGCGGCCGTATAGTGATGGAGAGGCAGACCTATATGTTAATTTGAATATCACCATTCCCTTCATTGCAGACTTGCATAAGAGAACAGCGAATTTCCGTAATCTTGTTCAGCAGCTGCTTTGTTTTTGTCATGGAGGTATTGGATACCTGGTCACGCTGACGGTGTATTTTAAATAACTCCTCTCTTTTTACACTCCCTATTTTCATACACAGACCCACAGTAAATTATCTGCAAGAGTAATCTCAAATACTTAATCGTGTCCATCGATTCCTAGACGCAAATTGTGAGAGACGCCTTTGAAATAATCTCACAGCGACTAATTACTTCTGTGACGAGCTAAAAGGGGAAGCTGTAAAGACGATAGGTTAAATACCTAAACCCATTGCTCTCTCTGCATTGTATTCTCGAATACAAAAGTTGCCTTTATCATCGAAAATTTGACATCATCGTGCAAAGACTTTAAATGATGCAGGCATTGACATCTTACTATGGTAGGGAAAGGCACTTACCAAACTGTAAGGAAACGGGAAGCGTGGACGCAAACACAAATGAACCACCAGCGTTTTCACAGATCCTGCTGTTTTGCTCCGATCTCTGTGTAAGACAGCCGAGTGACATGCCCGTTAATGTGAGCCTGCGCAGTGAGTCCTTGACAAAAGGTGGCGGTCAGTGGGCGGTATCTCATCAAAGTAAGAGTGATGCCGCCGCCACTTAAATCATGAGAAGGTGACAATTTGCACAATCAGTGTAATATCATCCGGTCGTCAAGGCAGATAAGTGTTGAAGTCAGGGTATGGTCGCGAATGCAACCTCCTGTTCATTTCTTCGACATGAACACGATATTGCAATAGAGGCCGGTGATAGTAACGGGGTTCCCAAGTTTATACGAGATCGTTAGGTGGTCTTGGTATGCGTTTATTTGTATCAATGTCCAAACGTTCTTTGCCGACTAGCTCACCAGATTATATGTACATTTACACGGCATGACAGAAAATGTCTTAGGACGCGGTTTATGTTTCACAGCTGTCGAAATAAAACACGGAAATAACATAATTACAAACGTCTTTAAAACGTGTAAGCTCTTGGAGAAAATTCATTAAATTATATGCTTGAAAAAAATGTCATCCGCAAAATCAATAATTGCCGGGAAAATTACGACAAACATTGAACTCTACTAAATCTAATTAAACGATGACAACTACAGCAGAAGAACTGACTGACGGTGTTGTCTAGATATACAAGTCATGGTTGTTTTCACAGCGCATTGATATTAAATTCATTCAAATTGGCGAAATAACTGAATTTTTAATCATAACTACAGTATCTGATACACTGCCTTTCTCATCGACACATCTGAACTTGCTAAACCGCCTCTAGGAATGATTGCTGGACGACTGGATGTCGCTCGGGCGGGAAAAAGTCAATTTCATGTCACATTGAGCTGCTCACTGACTGCATATATTATTGCTGACTGTAACTTGAAAATGCTGGGGACTTTACAAATTGACGAACATCATTTAAATCTAACCATAAAGAATTTTTTGACATTACATACACCGTGCCATTTCCGTGGCAATATTTCACCAGTATAATATTTTATAAAATCATTTCCTCGAATATTGTCGTCGAACTTTTTTGTGGTCGAATTAATAGTGTTATGTTTTTACTGACAAAGATCGGTATTGATAAATTAAATTTGACAAATTCAATGATCGATCATCGTTCGAATTGATGCAGACGTCGTTTCTGAGAGAATTTTGATGAATTACGTTTAAATGAAGCAATATTGCCCGGTGACAGTGGCTGGGGCTTGAGGAATGTCCATTTGAAAGACAGTTTTGCATACATTCATAATGTACCATTAAGCAGAGTGTTAGTGTCAGGGAAATTTCGTCGGCATAGACCGTAAAAAGATGAGAGAAAAAAGCGACAAATCAAAGAGGCGTTGTTTCTCAGCTCCCACGCTGATCCGGCAAAGGGAAAAATGGCAGTATGAATTCTATGATATCACGGAGTTTGGAACATTACGCAGAAATGGTCAGGATTGTGACTACCAGAAACCGTAATAGTCTGTGAAGACGAAGAATCGGTTTACCCGCGACCGAAAGCTTTTAGGCATTATACTGTGCTTGAATTTTTTGCCACTTCATAATGTGCTGTGTTGATTACAAAGCAAGAGGGTGAATAATTAAAAGATATGGCTATTTTTTCTCATATGCAGATTTCTAATGAAGTGGCATATCCGAGTCGTGCTACTAATGAAAAAACTAACTTCTAGAGCACATCTCTGGGAAAAGACGTTTTCTATAACAATGGAAATTCTTATATATGTACAAAATCTTTATATGGTCAGAAATGAAACTAAACAAAAATAATACCGGTCTATACTTTGTGCGATACAATTCAAAAGGAAGTATTTTAAAGAATAACAGCATGCTCGCATGTCTCTTCGTCGTGTGTCAACATAAAGAGTTGCATATCGATGCTAGTGATCCGGTGATCCTTGTGTTAGAAATCGTCTCGCTTTTTAGGTACCGATGTGCTTTTATCATGACCAGATAACATGCTTTATGCGTTTCACGCTCTGGGACTTCCATTGATGGGCATATTAAGCTAGATGCCATAAACTGACAGCTGAATAGCCCTCAGGAAAATCATAAAAGAGCTATATAAATGCAGACACGCCATATTCACAACGGTTTTGCTCAGTGAGGACCGGGGTTGTGACAATAGAAGACGGTGATAACGAGTGATAGGGGATGAGGTTGCTATATGAAATGTTTACGGAATAATCAAGATAGTGGAGCAGGGTCGTTTCGCTTGTTCCACTATTTTACGCTTGTTCCACTATTTTAATAAAATTCCGGTAATAGTGTCTCGGCATCACGCGAGGTTTAGATGTATCGTCGCCCTGGATAGAGGATTCTGCCGTTCTTGTCATAACTGTTGCGCTAGGTTTTCTCGCATTTTCCTGATGGCAACAAGTATTTAGCACCACTGAGAGCTGTCTGTGTACCTAGACCGTGTATGGTAGGACGAAAAATGAGGAGGAAAGTGCAGTGATTTGAGTTTGTGGCAATCTATTGGATTTTTGACTGGTGGTGTACGATTCTACTTCATTCAAATGTTGCCGGTATTCCTACGCGCTCGAAACGTTAACCCGCTACGTGTTTTTTCCCCATAGTCGTTGAATTGCTGGAGTAAATGTGAAGTCAATACCTTTGTAAACTGATTATTTTCATCGGAGAGAAACTTAAAAAGTAATCCTTTCTTGTTTAAATGTAATTTTCCTCGTACATATGTCTTGTAAAATGTGTTATTGGCTGACAATTTATGGTACATTTGACTTCCCGCGGCTAACAATCTATCTATTGCTCGTGGTATTAAATGTCACATGAAAACTCGCAGGGGACATTGAGAAATAGAATTTATATATTCTGAAAACTAGATCTCGATATCATCAATTCTAAATAAAACCGTAATTTTCACTGGATCATTTCTTTTCAATTTCACCGACAGTATACTGGGGAGACAGAGTCTGAACTTTCAGTTCAGTGGCCGTCTGCTGCCGATGCGCCTATCATACCGGAGCGAGTTAATGCATATTTCACGGCATGCAAATGAGAAGTCAATCAATAACAGCTGGGAGCAGAGAGAATATTATTACACTGATTCTTATTTTATTGTAAATGGAAAGTCTATTGTATGTATGTATGTATGTATGTATGTATGTATGTATGTATGTATGTATGTATGTATGTATGTATGTATGTATGTATGTATGTATGTATGTATGTATGTATGTATGTATGTATGTATGTATGTATGTATGTATGTATGTATGTATGTATGTATGGTTCTATCAATCCATCTAGCTCTCTACCTAGCTCTCTATCAATATATATATTATATATATATATATATATATGAAATATATTCCTACCAACAATGCCTGTATGCGCAACAAGTGATACTTTAAAGGGAAAGTAACAGTTACTGTATCTTGTGAAAATTTATTTTATTTTTTCTCTTCCGTATATTACCATATGTGGTATACTACCTGCAAGCATTTCCTTTCCCACCACTTATCTTTCATCACAGACGGTGTATGCATTGTAATTACTGATAAATGATCGAAAATTCTTGTCAAAAAATAACGTGTACACAACGTATTAAGTTGCTAAGTACGATGTAATTCAGCGGACTAAACGAGGTAAACCGAGAAGCTGGAGTTGGAACACACAAAAACACTGAAAAAAGACAATAGTTCTTATCTTCTGATTTTAAGGAGTTCTGTCTCATCTCTTAAGATGCTTGTCGTATATTATAATAGGTAAGAGCTTTGGAAGGGTTAAGGATATTAAGTTTAACAACCGACAGCTTCATTAATTCAAATAAACGTTCAGAACTCTGGCGATGTGTTTTTACAAAGCAAAGATTTGTAAGCTTACATAGACAAAGATCGATATTCTATCAATATCATATACCCATGCACATAGCGCCCCATCCTGATGACTTTTACCGTCAAAAATCAGCCGTGATATTTTACGGTAAACGTCGGAATATACACGAAAAACGTCACAAGTTTTGGTGTGTTCCCGAACTACATTGCAAATTATATTTAAACAAAGTATACAAACAAAATGTCTGCCGCTCTCCGTCAACGATGCGATGTTGCCGACAAAACTTTGAATGGCTTAAAGGAGGGAGTTGAATCTTGTAATGTTATACCGTGGTTATTCCATTAAAGTTCTTGTAATGTTTAGACAAGCTGTAGCAAATATTCTACTGTTCGCACTGCACAGTCTACCTCCGAACAGGTACTGGGCGCTTGGCGTGACAGCAATGTCACATGCGACACCTGTTGATATGACAATGTGAACCACAAAAATGGCCGCCTCTCTCCGCTCCGTGTTACTATCGAAATAGGGAGAGATTTAAAGCAGAGGGGAGCTTTTGACCGGTAACGATTGCACCATAAAAAGATTTTCCCGTGCAACTATCTTTTAAAGTCCCGGTATCTTTTCTTATGGTGTAACCGTTCATTGAGGTATGAAGGATCTATCGGTGGTGTTGACGTCTGCGAAGACACCGCATACATGTTGTTTATGAATAAAGCCTGTTTACACCCATGTTTACATATTTATGTGCAAGCGAAATAAAAATGAAGCCTTAAAATAAAAGATTGCATAAGTATATGATAAATCGGTTATTACCCAATATCGCCAGTGCCATGCATCGTATCAGCATTCGTGTAATATCGTGCTGCGTCAGACACGAGACGGAGTCGAGTGTCTGACGCAGCACAAATGACATTCATGCTGATACGACACAGCAACAGGCGATATCGGGTAATAACCTCTAATTACTAAGACAGAAATATCGGCGATACTTTCTACAGGGGAGTATATTGTTTCACATTTAGAGATCATGTGTATGGAACTAGGATACGGCTTGCGTACGTGACAGTTCCTCTACTTCATAGCAGAAGAGCTTGCGAGCACAATTTGGCCTTAGATACTCCGACAAGGGGCTTATTTGCAAGGTTTTGCAGAATTTCGTGTAGCAGGAATGAGATATGGTGGCTCCTCGGAGAATCGAACATGTAACAATCCACGACTTCCCTTCGGCGGAATTTCGGCTGGAATTTCTGCGAGATCTATCTCCGCCAAATACGAGCACTTGCATAATTGAAGTACCAGCTTTTCAATTATTGAAGCCACACAGTTGAAGGGAAAATTGTAAGCTTGTTGGCGATGAATTGAAAAATCCGCACCAAAGTAGACGCAGGGGGAACATATAAACGTTATAAATATCATTCTCATTTCAAGATTGGACGCCTGGCTAATCGTACTCTGCCAATGTTTTGTGAGTTTGTCAATAAAACTTTGAATACCGAACATTAAATGCACCGAGAGAGCACTTTGCCCTTAATGGGTCGTAACGCTCCACTTTTTTGTGTAACTCCTTCCATGGTTATAAAAACTTTCAGGCTATCAGAATTTACATTTTATTACGTTGAACCGAACGACAAAAATTAAAAGCGGCCATTACGCAAAATTAACATTCAACCATCTTTACGTTTACAACGAAATAAATTGACGACGTCAGAAATGCAAATCATCAGACAAATGCTGACAAAGACTCTGATTTTGAGTCATTAAACGCCAAAACTTACAAAAATGTTGATTTCTAGGTTCATTGGTGATAATTAGCATTTCAAAAGTGTCTTTATGTAGCGTCTTGTAATGATCTCGATACCCACGTGATAAACAATTTTGAACGAGATCGCTCAAACCGTTGAGCATAAATGCGCAGACGACACTACTGAGTAGCACTGTTGCTTTACAATATTTCACAATGAGATGAACAGTTTCTGGTAGTCTTGTCGTTTAAGGAGGGAAGACGGTCACTTGTAAAACGTCATTCCCCTAGTTTGACTCCGTTGTCTTACAAAGGCCCCGTCGCATGGAGTTGGTAGAAAACATATAATAAGCCACTGTGGTCAAAGGCAACCCTCTTTGCTTTGTCACAAATATCTTGTTTTACATTGTGATCAAACCTTGTAGGTCATATGGTGATGTCAATTAAGATTAAAAGGAGGACATAATTCAAACATGTCCTTTCATTTTTCGCGATACGTAATGTCACCAAGTTGAAATGATATACGATGCTGCAGATTATTGAGATGTTTAGGCCAGGTGGCGATAGCATTGTGAGATTCGCGATGATCTTACAGAACAGCTGCATGCATGCGCGTGTTTGAATCTACAGCAGCACCAACCCACTGGGTTGGTACTGTCTGAGGACTGCGTGACAGTATGATTTCCGTTAGACAATGGGTAGGGTTTTGTGGACAGGGCATCTTATAACGCAGGGTTTTAATATCAAAGCAAGAGCATGGTATTTATTGTCCGCCATAACCGAAAAGGGGGGTCCACATTTTCGTAAAGGCGAAATTCTAACCCATTGTTACGACATAAATGTTAATTGCAGGTGGACAAAGAATGCAGTACTAGTATTTCACTGGACAGACGTTGATGTCTCGTATTAGCACCGAATTATTTGGAAAGATATCGAAGTGTTTTATTCTATCCAATGCCTCGTGCTTTTCAGGTTATCTTTTTAATATTGGCACAGAGTATCATAGACAGAGTGGCAACACTTGCATGCCTTTTGTTCCATGGTCGTCTCGGTAGACTATTGGCTTTTCATATTAAAATGAGCTTACAAGGTGGTTAAACTTTTTGGAGGCTTGGTTTGTGGTTGATATTACACGAGATTATGCGAAACATACGACGAGATGGCATCGTACTGCCAGTCGCGTAGCAACCATAGTTACTTTGTGAGCTCTCAGGCAGAAACACTGCCTCACCCCATCAAAACATAACACGCCAGCAGTTTCATAAACATGTCCTTTCTTGGCGCACGTGTAAAAGACGGTATGACTGACCGTAAACCATTGAGTAAAACCAGACAGTATCGATAAAAGACTTTCAAATTTGGTTCAAACACACTCATTATATATTCATAAAAATATAAGAGGAATTTTTAAAACGGTAAAACCCACTTTCCTGAAGCTCGAAACACTCCCGTTTTCGCCAGCACATCAATTCCGATCAGCACCACACGACAGCAACAACACAAGCTTTGTCGAACATACTTTCGCTTAACAATTGGTGAAAATCCGAAAATTACCGAAGGGTGCATGGTCGGCACTCTTCGGAAAAGAGAGCCAAGAGCTTCGTGAGGCGAGGCAAACATGGATTGCTTACGTAACCGCTTCACGCCTTAAACAATAGCTGTTGCTACTCTGTCTGATATTACTCTGTGATATTGGTAAGTTTAAAACTTACTGTACCCATGTAAGTGACTTTCTATCAGTATTATAATGGATAAATATTAATAGCGAATCGACGTAATCAATTCGTCTCGTTTTCGCTAAAATTAACATTTTGAGTCGATAGATTAAGCAGCGACTATCCCGGGCCGAAGTATGAGCAACATTTGAAATCTTGCCACCTGTCCAGAGTGGGGAACTGATTTTATTAATAATTACACATCCCTTTCCTATCCCATTGCTATCATCTCCCTCTCTGAGAGGGTATTTTCTTTTTACAGGAAACGTGGAAACATCTCGCTCTGTGTCTATGACGATCAACAAATAACTCGAACTCTCCCTATCGAAATCTCGTTCCTTTGATAATGCGATTTCAATTTAAGGGTTTGCACAGCCTCTTACATCTAAGTGATTTAGGTCTATTCGTTTGATCCGATAAAGCAATTATACGATTACATTTCACACTGTCATTCACGGTGAAATTAAATATTCTTGCCTGTACAAGTTCACTGACAATGACGCATGGTACCGCAACTATACCGAATATTTCATGTTAAATGGCTAAAAGCTGCGGTGTATTGTTTCTTAGCTTGCGTCAACTTCTTAACCAGGTCAACAGAACCTCATCGATGCTAAGAATGAGCGAGCTGATACTGTGTTCTAGCCCTCGGTGCATTCGCGATATGAAATGGCATCTCGTGGTCCTGTCCAACGGCATCACTGTTTAATCTTTAAGACGGAGAGAGGATTTGAGATGAGTCACCGCATTTAGAGTTATGACGCACCTAGTACCTCAAAGTCAGTCGTTTCACTTTCCATAATTATTAGAGTGCTACCTCCACGGGCAGCTCTAGTGGCGTTGTTACATACGAAACAA
This sequence comes from Ptychodera flava, assembly GCF_041260155.1. Lineage (NCBI taxonomy): Eukaryota > Metazoa > Hemichordata > Enteropneusta > Ptychoderidae > Ptychodera > Ptychodera flava. Next base: position 35,706,312 of record NC_091933.1, read on the forward strand.
GGCCATCAATGGCAGATGATATCGGAGTAAGGCTATACCATACGTAACCGGCACATCTATCTCGCTATAGACGAGATTCAGTTGATATGAAAACAGAATAAAAAACAGCTTGACAAGCAATGCTGTCTTTTTACGTAGTTCAACTGTTACATAGTGCAGTAATAGTTGATCAAAATAGTTGATCAAGTAGACTGGGTTTCTGCGACAGTTAGGTCACACACTGTTACCCCTTCAATTACTTCCATCGTAACGGCTTCAATTGCACCAAATAGGGCTATAGACGACTGTTGGTTACGTCCATGGTCCATCGTATCGACGAAAACATATGAACTTCGCAGTGAAGAAAATGGCATCCTTGACAACAATCAGTTGACGGTACGTACGCTAAGCCCCGCTCCCTTTACCATATATGGAATTTGCAAATTTACGGTGACCGTGTACCTTTAACTGTTCGAAGCAAACATTTTCACACTAATCGAGGATGTCATTACTTTTACCAGGGATGCAGTCCTATATGTTATCACTGTTGCCTGCGATCGAAAGTTCGGCAACGTTATCCAAGGTCGTACAACGCTGCTGGCAAATAAGAAAATGCCACAGTATATTTGCCAAATATACTGCCAAATATACAGCGAGTTCGACCAACACTGGGAGCGGAAGACTTTTAGAAAAGCATGTTCGAAAAATGTGTTATCCTTGTTTTACGTAGATGCACATCAAATAATGTACGCTTAACTACGCATAGAGCAAATGCAAAGAAAACAATTATCACAACAGGTTGAGAAACTTACGGCCCTTAGACGCATCGGTGATAAGCCGTTCTGATTTTCATGGAAACGATGTTATTTGTGAAACATTTCGAAGAGCATCTGTAAACTATAACATCCTGGGGTCGGTACGGTAGTCACTGTGAAATCGATGGGTACAGTTAAAGCACTAGTCCATCTCGGAGCGTGCGCAAATCAGACGAAAGGACGTGAAAAGAGGAACGTGAATGTATCCATGGTTACGGTGACTCACCGTGAGCAGGATGGGTATTTTAAGGATTCCGACATCGTAAGCCAGCAGTTAGGGATAATTAGTTTTACTCGCGCTAATAGCCACACTTCATTGACACAATGACACGGGTAGCGGAGAATGGTAATTGATGTATTGCAAATGACAGTTGAATCAACAGATCGATACAGATAGGGTCAAACTACTCTAACCAACGCCTCAATCCCCGCACACGGCGACTGTGAAGTCAAATAAAAGTTGCGATAGACCACTTACTGCACGATCTGTGCAAATTTATCAAACAGTAGTCAAACACCTCCGACGCGAATGAAGAAAGATTACGCACTTCACTTGAAAACGTTAGTTGCACAGCCAGTTCAAGCTAAGTAAAAATAACCCTAGAGTATTGATTAATCTTTCCGAGGCTTGATATCGAGGTCCCGTGATTTGCTAGATTGTCAGTTAGCTGACCATAACGAAGGCATAAACTCGTAAACATGAGTCTGAAATACATTTTTCATTGTTTCTCTCGAGTTGAGGATTAAAAATTGAGTTTGTCATAATCGTTGATGGTTCCTCCGGGTGTCTTTAGATCATCTTTAAGGAGGTGGCTCGGGTCATCTATAATGCTCTCAACTCCCATTTTTTAAAGCGTCTCAACATATATTATTGAAACGTGTGTGTGTCATCAAACTCATTTTACAAATGAGGATAATAACTTAATGTGGTTTGATTCATAATTACGTGCTGCCCTTATCTGTTCTCACGCCAATTTGTTTCCCTAAATTTGACGACCTCCTTTGGAACTATGCTGGCTTGTTGACCAATCACAGGGCTTCAATGTCCATATGAGAGAAGATCATCAACATCGACCTGAAAGAGGCAGAGGTTGACCTGACCTCATGAACTCAAGGCATACATTTGGGTATGGCTATTACGGGTGTATCATGAAAGAATTGATACATAGGTTAAAAGAGCGTTAAAAAAAAAACTTGACTTTTAGTCGGCTACACGTTCGAATGGCCGTTGCAATAAAAGCCCGGTGGCAAACTTTGCTGAAGAATGCAAACATGAGAGAAAATTTTAACTTGATGAAAGTAAATTTGGACACATAAAGGCATATCTTTGCAAGGGGATTTGTGCAGAATGAATTTTACTCATATTCTACTTGTTGCATGCTATACATTACATTACCAGATAAAATATACACGACGCATTTTCGTTCGAGACATTTCGTCTGGTTTTCGTCTTCTTCTTTCAAGTGACTCTGCTAAAATCCAGACTGTAATCCGTGAAGTGAAACATTACTCAGGCTTTACGTTAGTGATGCGAGTGTAATGTTACGGATTATCTCCATATCGTAGAATACTGTGGTGTTGCGCCGGGCTTTACGCCATTCTCAGGGAAGACGTCACAGAATTATGTCACTGACATCACGTGCCACTGGTCATAGAATGGATTGTGTACGTGTTATCCCACCCATGGCAAACCAGTATCAAATGTGGTCTCCGATCTACTGTGACGTCTTTGACATTCGACCGCTTGTGTACTGAGAAAGTTACAGGTGGTAGCCGCCTGTGTCTGTCACATTGAGGAGAAATCTAAGTCTGGCCAGGTGCAGCCAACGGAGCTATTCATCGAAAAAGCTATTCCAGGAGCAATTTTTGAGGGCAGGGGAAATTTTAATTTTGCTAGGGCAGGGGACATGTTTTTAGGTGGTAGGGGAGTAAATTTTGGGTTTTTTTGTAGGGCAGGGCGGATATCGGTTGCTTTTCCTGGGGACAGGGCTTGGCGAAAAACTTTTTGAGGGGAATTGTTTCCAGGGCAGGGGAAATTGGCAAGTTTTTTTTCGCTACAGGGCGAGGGAGCTTCAAAAATTCACAGTGGGGAGGGGAAACAGGCAAAAATAAGTGGGGAGTGGGTAAAAATGAAGTTTGAGTGTGGGAGGGTGTCGAAAAATTTTCTGTGGGAGGGCAAATTATGAACAGCGAATTAATTACCCTCTAGACTTAAAATTAGTAAGTTCACATTATTTGTCATGCACAATATATCTTATCATAGTAAGGACCTTTTTAAAAGTGCATTGTTCGTTGGCTGCACCTGTCTGGCGAAGAGGTTATATGACAGATCTTTGCGCCACTAGACCAGAAGCGTGATGTTCATGCACGTGAGAAGAGTCACAGACAGTGACAGGATCAACTGACTAGCGCCAAATACTGTACAGAAGGAATCCGATGCGTTTCATGTCACCATTCAGAACTCATGTTGTCCATTTCACACGTGTATCGATGAGCAGAGCAACGTCAAAAAGACCGAATTTAATAATCATTAAATAACAATGTGATGATCTTTTCCGATTCGCTAACCATTGACATTTCTTTTCCTTTTTTCACAAATAACAAGTTGAAACGCACATTACTAATATCAATCCTGTTAATATGGTATCTTAACGTGCAGCGTGTAAAATGTTCTTGTCGTCATCTGCATGTACAACAAGCAATTAATGATTTTCACTTGAGGGCCACCCTAAATATAGCGCAGTGCTACTCATATATTGTAAATAAACATGCCTAACATCCATGGTGACCAAATAACTTTTAAGCCCAACTTTAAAAAGTTTTGACACCGCACCTTATAGCAAATGCTTACAACCGATATACGACGCTCAAGCACACACAAACTCACCACACTAAGGTTAATAACTCTATTGCACGAGATCAGATCGTTAACAGTGGGAAAATTGCTGACGCTGTCGACTTAAACATTGTTGACATTTTAAAACGTTTTTGTGTCAGGCGTCGATAACCGAATAGATATGGCTCAACGTGGAATATGGTAGAGAAATCACGAATAAGGGTTTGAGTTGTTAGGATGTCTTCTCTTGTGGCATGCCTATGGATATTTTCTGCTAATTTTAGTGAAGGGAATACAATCACGGTGGTATTTTGCAGTTAGATCGCCCCAGGTAACAGAATGATATCAGACCAAACCGAATCGTCCCCAAATTTAGAGAAATCTAGAGCGGCAATCCGGACTCTCAAATTAATGCAAACATTTTGATACCCTGCGCAAATCTAAGTAAAAGGTTTGAAAAAATCTTAGGCCATTACATTTCTTATCATTTTACATCCGTCTGGTTGCATAAGTTTTTTTTTCTCTTTGGCTTAAAATATCAAGCATTCAGCCAATGATAGAAACCGATTTTCTTTTTCTCTCCTTTTTTCAATAGAAGAGACTACCTGGTAAATGGCAGTAACGGACACTAATTATAACTTCTTTAGGAAATTTTTGACATATCCTGGATGCGTTCAGCTAGTAGCATAGCCATGGAAGCATCATTCTGGGTGATTTTCATGTTGCCTTATCACTAAGAGGACGGCTCGCCTTATCAAGCACTGTGGAAGTCGGCGAAGTGATTATTTTTTTTCACAGCTGAATAAGCATACTGAAAAGTGAAACCTTCCCGTCGCTTTCATGAGTGAGGCAGATCTTCTCTTTCATAAATGCCTATGTGACAGTCGGCCTGTACATAAGCAACCCTGGTAAATCCCTTACAGTTTACCTCTCAAGGCAGTGCGGATTAAGTCAGGTCACCAGCTGACACTATGATTTTACAGAAGATCAGGGTTTTGGCGGGAATTCATTCTCCACTTGATAAGCTTAAGTAAGCCTGGGTTTCTTATTCGCTATATCAAAAACCGATCACTGTGTGAGGTTGACAGTAATATTTTATCCTTTAGGTGAAAATAGATGAAAAGCAAAGGCTATAAATTTTGGTATGTTTAATGCATAATACATGAGTGAAAATCTCAGCCACGACAAGCCAAAAAAGCAGACGACGAGCAAAGAATATTAAATTAATAAAGCTGATTGTTTTCAAGCCTGAAAATTCATCACATTTTCATTACTGTCATAAAACATGATTTCTGGCTAGTATTTGTCGAAAATTTGCCGAAAATTATAATTGCCGATGACTTTGAGGGAAAACTTTTGGGGTACCCGACGTGTTTTCTTCCGTCGAGGGCGATACTTGTAGTTAAAACTTTTTTTCAGATAAAAAGGTGACTTTTGGAAAAACTTCACACTCATATCTTAGCATCTGCTCTCACAACGAATCTGAGATAGAATCTAAATAGGTTTAACCATCCATGTGTTGTCTGTAGTAAACCAACATTGCAGAGCCCCGACACTCAGAAAATTGCAATAATAGGCCAATCTTTCTTTTCGCATTTTGAAAACTGGCAAGATAATCGCCGATTTGGCGAACAGAAAAGCTCCCATAAATACATATTGCAGTAAAAGATGTGGCGACAATGCCACCACATCTGGTATTATCACAACTTTGCATCTCATCTTCGGCGAGCTCGTTTCAGCGATGGCAATGTTGCCTAGGCAACCAATCTGCCGAGCTGATCTCCGTTTTAAACTGCTCACCCCGGCATGCGATTTCACGAAATTTAGTCTGATAAAGGGGATCTATTCTGAGATCAAACGGCTGGTTTCAAACACCTCGCTTCACTATCACGCTGATCTCTACTTACACGTAAATATATCAGGGATGACATCTATATTCTGAGTAATTTAAAGAAAAAAATTACACCAGGAGAAACGGTTTCGTCTGACAATATGATGCTATCTTGCGATTGTATAAAAAGGTCGAATCAATAATAATCATATCTTGTCTTGCAAGTAAGTAAGTGTCATCATACCTTATAAGGTGCTGCATTTAAGTTTCCCATTCGTTGTACGACAGTCCTGGATCAGATACAATACGTGCCGATATCGTTTTCTATGGAATGACAAACCTTACGGGTGAGTTAGCGACACTTCAAAGTTCTTTTTAAAATATCTGAACTTGTGGTGGGGATATATGCAACATGTTTTGTCCATGGGAGCTGCGCTGAACTTTATGGAAACACTTGGAGTAAAAAACACAATTATTTTTTCTGTCGACGTCACTCTGCAAAATTTCCAAAATGGAAATCTTTAAAATACTCGACGAGCGTTGTTACATTCAATGAGGCCATTTCACGAACATTCTTTGTTTGCCGTCCTTGGATTTTTGAAAAACCTACCAGCCAGTCGGGGAAAAAAAACAAACAAGGACAAAATTCACAAGTGTATTAACATAAGCTCATTTTTTTATCTGGTCTCTTTTGGAAAAATAATATTTTTTCTCTCTAATAGTGTTAACAATGTGTTTGTTTTCTTAATTTTTCTTTGAAAACCTACCGGCAAGCAGACGGCAAACAAACAATTTTATTTAAAGCGCCCAACGTAGACATGAGAAGGGACAAGACCTTTGAGCTGAAATAAGTGTATCCAAAGCGTGCACAAAAATATACACAAACTTCAGCAATATTAGACCATTGGTTTCTATCTTAAGCTCCGCAGTAAGAAACTCCTGATGGAGTTAAAGATTAAAAGCCCCTCACGTTTTTACAGACAGCCAATACTGACTCAGCTGTGTAATCTTCCACTTGAAGGTCTCGCTCATCTCGCATATAAAATGGCAGCGAAAATATTCCCCCGTACATAACAAATTTATATATGTAGGGACCCACGCTCACGATACACGGTTGTTCGATCGAATTTGAGCGATCTGAAAACATAAAATAATGGGTATTTCTTGTGCAGGAAAAGAACACAAAATGAATAAATGCATATGGCGCTTAATTTTCACAAACGGATCAATTTGATCAGCTGCTACTATAAAATGATGTATTATTTGCCTACCGACAATTTTGAACCAAGTGCATTTGTGTGAAGTAAAGCGACAAAATCGGTAAATAACGTTCGTGTGCCGGTATTGTGGTGAAATAACAAGGGCGCCTATAATCTCTCGCGTATTGAAATGAGATAATAAGAAAGTGATTAAGGAGAGAGATCACACAAAACAGGCTCACTCTCTCATATGCTTCTGAGATTTACAGCTCTAAGCATAGGTCAGCGTGGTTTTATTTTCGACTTACACGAAACGCAAATAAATCACGTGAAGATCCCGGGTACGCACATTAATGCCAGAAATTAGTTCATTTTAAAATGTTATTCATGAGAACAGAGTTTCATCAAAATAGACAGAAAGGATTAATGGATGGAAGTGACAGGATCGAAGGTCTTGTCATATAAAATTGAATTGGAAGCGATGATTTAGTGGTTATCGTCACATGTCTTGTATCTGAGGGTCAACAAACTTTGAGGGTGAGCAAGTAATCAACTCCGATAATTGTTTTTAACATATCACTTAAGTTCGCTAGTGAACTGAATTTGGATCCACATTTGTATATCATACAGAGGAAAAAACCAAAAGACAAATAAGTAACTTTCCAAATATTCAAGGTCAAGTCGATAGAACCATATTACGTCATCAGGATTATATTACAGAACCAGTCAATGATTCAACTTCATGTATTTCTTTATAGAGTTTCTATGATACACAGGGTAAAAATAGTCTTGTTGACACGTCGTTCATGCTTTCCTGTTTGAAATGCAAATATCTTCTGGCGCTGCAAGAATAGTGCCAGAACCGTCACAATGTGGTACTCTTACAAAACCGAAGTCAAATTTATACCTTGTATGTGCTTCCAGGAAGATTTATAGTTATTAGTGAGTCAAGCCCGAAGACCACGTAATCGGTGTAATACGATATCAAATGTCATGTTTACTAATTCAAGCGTGACGTGCCAGGATTTTTAGAGGTCCATTGACATTTAAACGAACGTGTTACACATAAATCGGGCATGTGAGAGCAATATCGTTTTTTTTAGTACCTGTCGGGAATCGTCAGAATATCATCAATGCATTTGCTAACGCAAGCATTTGACGGAAAAGCTTTGAACAAGGATAGAAAGATGGAGACGAAGAAATTCTCATGTCTTATCGTCAGCAAATGGGTCGACACTGGAGTTTTTAAATCACAGCGAAGTATCTAGTGACGTAATCAAACCGATCAGCAACGGAAAGCCGGGGTAAATTTGGTTTCTTCTGATGAGGCACGACTTCACTGGTTATCATGGTACACTAATATGGCTTGATGTGAACGGATTAGGATGATACGCCGGAAATAAGTGTCGGACTCAAAGGCACATTTGCTCAATATTCCAATAGAAATTCTTAAGGTTGATGAAAAGCATGAGAGTATACATTTAAATCGATTCAAAAGATAGCCGACGCTCTGGTTTCCTGTGTGTCGACTCTACTGATAAAATTGCAATCTAGAATACCAGGATAATTGGCATTCTCAGAACTTCATCGGTTGAGATTTCAACGAAACACTCGCCCCTCATCATTCACATTGTTTATCATCAGCCCGGTCTCAATAGACTACAAATAATGAAAATTTAACAATGTCCCGTGGAACAAGTTTTTGACTGTTGTTGCAGTAAGCGTAGTGTTAGGGATAGCTTTGCCCAATATCGCATCATCAACAGTTCTTGAGCGTTGAGTGAGCGAGCATTGAGTGAGCGATTAAAAAAAGCCGAGTATTTTATGCCGTTGAATATCACAATGTTGTTAGGGTAAGAGAATTGATTGTACTTACGTGCTATTCCACTGCCAGCAACAAGAGAACCTTAGCTTGCCTGACACAATTGATTTTTAAACGACGAGGAGATCATATAACTCTGAAAGAGGCAATGATGGCAGGATGATAAGACGTTAAAGAGAGATGGCTTGATTGAAGTTCGAGATCGCAGCGACCTATGTTACGTCACTCCACAAGAGTCACATAGTCTGACCTCGCTTGATATGAGTCATGCGTTGTTCAATTCAAAGATTTAGCTTTAAATTCATCTTTTGATTTCCCTGGCAGCTCTTGGAACAGTCGGCTACTCTGCTGAACACGGCGTCGACTGTTGAACGCTCGGCTATGCAGAATATGACGTAACGTCCCAGCATGCAACGCGTAGACGGCGCATGCACTGGTACCTTCACGGCGTCAAATTTTGAAATTTTTACTGTGCAAACTACATATACCAAACATATGATGAGCATACAGTTCACGCTTCTCAATAGAGAAATAAAATTATATTCGCTAAATGTAAAACATTCATGTGTCTAAATAATTGTTAAGGTTATGAAAATGCCAGTTACGTGCCGCAGTTTTGCAAAGACATGTCAAATCATTGCCCGAGAAGCTAATCTTCCTGAGAAGGCTAATTGCTACTAGTCAATAATGATGGCTGCGGGTATGTGAATCTGTCTGTCCTGCTTCTTTCCGGGGCCTAGTTGTTTCTGCCTTCCGGTCGGATATTACGGTCTGATAAGCGGTCAGTCTCATATAGATGAATGGCTTAATTTGGCATTGATGACGTAGTACACGGGTTCTTAGAATCTCCTACGTCCGTTAATATTCTGAACTACATTGATTACGAGCAACAACGTAACCGAATTCAATTCTTGCATGTTTAAAAGGACAACTGTGGTGTGTTCGTTCGTTTACTTTTGCTCATTGTTTCGTCATTCCTTTCGCGGCAAAGTCATACAAACTGAAAAACCCAAAATTATAGAACTTATTAAGTGTTCGTCACATATCAGCAAAACAGACCTAAAGCTCTCCTGTGGCATATACATGTATAAATGGAATGACGTCATCTATTGAAAGTTGTAACAGCGACTTGACCAGTCTTTCTTTGCAGAGTCAGACACAGAGAGGGGAGAGAGACGGGCAGATAGACATTCACAACCTACCTGTAGACCTACTACCTACCTACCTACCTACCTACCTACCTACCTACCTACCTACCTACCTACCTACCTACATACATACATACATACATACATACATACATACATACATACATACATACATACATACATACATACATACATACATACATACATACATACATACATACATACATACATACATACATACATACATACATACATACATACATACATACATAAAAACAAACAGATGCATAAATACGTATGTACTACAGATAGAAACAGGGGACGGAGGGAGATAGGAATCAGACTTTTTATCCGCTTGTGTTCACATAGCCAATCTTGGTCTAAAATATTTTTTTTACTTTCGATAAGGTGAATCTTTTCGTTTACCGATATTGTCAGGGGTAATATTTCTCCACGGTTTTAAGGGTTCTCGGGTAATATTTCTCCACGGTTTTAAGGGTTCTCCATATTACTCATCTAATTGTGAGTTATTGTGCTATATTATGTGCTAATAGTATCAATGTATACCTCGGGAGTTCAGCAGAGGTGAGGTGTGAATGTGTTGTGTGATTTACAACTAGGGAATATTGCATTTCAATTCTCTGCCAAGACAGCAATTTACACCCATGCGAAGGTTGCCACGAAAACACAGTAATTATTGAGCCACGCTGCATTTCGGTCATGAAATATTATTAAGCCGACATTCCATCTTGCAGCCCACAAACGAAACGAGGTGTTCTGCGAGATCAGGTGGTAAGATACGGATGAGACTCATGAGGAAAGTACGCCGACAGAAACAGTGAAGTGAACGTAAGAATACGAGCGTTAAAGGTATACAGTCACCTGTAATCTAAATATGCCCATATATGGCCAAAGGGGCGTTACTTGGTATTCAAAATACCCATGTGAGGGCGCTGTTTTTAAAAAGCGGCCACCCGCTTAAAATCTGTGATTGGTTAGATTTTCTCTTTCCATGGTAACTGTGGCAAAATTGGAACAGGTGGCAGTATATCTTTGACGTTACAGGTACAGCCAAGGAGGGGAACCGCACTGTGGAGACTAGCTATGTGTACGTCACGCGTAGGAACAGTAACCTGACGCTATCGTGATATAGGACAATAACATATGTATGAGCTGAGAATTCTCCGGTAAATTGTAGGTTGATAAAAACAAACTAATGTCTTGAAGTGACCTCTGCGGAACGGACGCCCTCCCTCCACAGTGCAATGGCACATGTAATAGACAGTCATAACTTAGAGACAGCTGACAGATGTCGCGGAAAAATATGTTACATCTGCAAGCGATCTCTTCGCTTGTAGGCGGCCAACATGGATCATTTCTCGTACCAGCGGGTCGATAAATAATGGTTGAGCAAAAATTTTCAGTATCGGGAGGGCAGAGATTGTGTCTCGGTTGTTTTCGGGGGTTTGTCGGTTAGGATTGTCGGTTAGGAGGGCAAAGTGATATGACGAGGAGGGGAGATGAAAGTTTTGTAATCAGAAATGGACCATCGGAAGGTGCTCCTTGTCAGGTATGGGGAGAGGGTGATATAATCGTGAGGGGAGGGAGAGGGGAGAGGATTGTTTTAAAATCGTAGCGGGAGAACATTTACTAACAGTTTTAACTCTCATTTACAAATTTTCATTTTGATCAACACGTTTGTTAGAAATACCAATGAATAGTACATCCACGTGAAACACCGCCTTTTGTTATAATTTTTCGAAACTGACTGATTGGCTGCCACTGAAAACCTATGTTCACGTCAGTGTAATCTCTTGAAATCTTTCATTAAAGAATCTATTTACCAACCTTTCATATGTTGGACCCTTGCCAGATATTTAGCAGGGATTTACTTGATTCCAAAGTTAGTATAACTATTTTTCAGTTCTGCAGATTATGAAGATTCTGTGCACCAACTTCTGTAATATTGGGCAGCGTATTCTAATAGAAACGCACATTGGAAATTTGAGTTGAGATGTAAAGTGGGTGCAAATTTGCAATGATCCGCTCGTATGCAAATTTTGAGCAATTGACATCATCTACATGACTCACAGCTTGGTTATCCTCAGACCAGATGTTCTTCAAGTCAAAAGCATATTTGAAATGATATATATGCTTACTACGCCTAATTATGCAAACCATGCCATCACAAACATGGTAATCATATCTGGAGATTAAAGAAGACATCGCTTTGACAAGATTTGGTTCGGTCGGATTAGGGTTTCTTTGGTCATCCATTAGAACAGTAGGCTCACACAATTGATAGATATCGGCACCGCATATGCCCAAGGCAGACGCACATACATACTGCAAGATATACAGATATGCATCGGCACCGCGTATGCCTAAGGCAGATACACAGACACACTGCAAGACAGATAGACATCGGCACTGCATATGCCCAAGGCAGATACACAAACACACTGCAAGACAGATATACATTAACACTGCATATGCCCAAGGCAGATACACACAGACACACTGCAAGACAGACAGATAGACATCGGCACTGCATATGCCCGAGGCAAACACACAGACACACTGCGATGCAGACAGACATACATCATCACCACATAATATTCTGAGAGCAAAAATGACCAGTATAAGTCGACATGTTCTTCCAGAACACTTTTCATAATAACCGTCAACACAATATTTTTCGGCAAGGATCGACAGTGCGCCCAAGCATGTATCTGAAAGTTAGGATGTACGCAAATCAATTTCTTACTATGAATGTAGGTAATTGTCATTTTAGCTCATGATTAACAAGTATGATTACATTCAAAAAACTTACTGAATGACTTTACAGTTTTTCTTATCGTTTCATCAAATAAGGCATAAAAAAATCGAATTTGAAATTAATGTTGAAATGAAAAGTCGTAGCCTAATATTTTAGTACAACAAGAATAAACTGCATCATGGGATCGCTCATGTCGCAATTTTTTCATCTTACCACTATTCATCGTTTTCACCTGACAGTAATTATCTCCTTCTCCGCTACTGCTCACATAAATGACAAATCGGAAACAAAAACACAATGATGGTTCAAGTTCAGTCACTGCATAAGAGATGCTCCCATTAAGAACAGACTCTAAGTTCAGATCAACAAAATACGCTCAAGTATACGATCTCTCTCTATTGCTCCATCTCTTTCAGCTTTTATCCCCTTACTTGTCTCCATCCATCCGTCTGTGTTCAGTGACTGTTTCAACATCTCTTGCCTTACTCCCATATTTATCTCTCTCTGCCTGGTTGTCTATTCCTCCCCGACAGACTCTCTGTCCTTGACCGCTCCTTAAATTTGTTTCACAATTTCTCTCGCTCTTATATACTTTAGAAATTACCTGAAACCGCCGTTCAGACGCGCACGGTGTAGAGTTATCTTGCCATTGCAACAATTGTCAATGATTTTAGGCGAAGAAAAGGCTGAGACCCGCCATGACATAGCAAGCCCTCATAGAAGGACCCACTTAGGCTACATTCTATATCAATGGTTTATGTGTAACAATACTTGTTGGATGTGCACATGGTCTGATGCCTATAAATCTGATCTGTTAGAGTGAGTGTACAATTGTGTCGGTCCTGCTGTGAAGGGGCGTTTTTTTATAATGACTGCCAGTCTCGTCCTCGCTTGAAGTCACTGATACATTGTCAAATAGCCAACAGACTTTAAAGCATCCCTGCTTAGCCGCCTAACTTGTGATTTGCGGCAATTTCTTCAGTAGCTCTGTAAATACGTCTAAATTAATTGCTTTGTTTGTCTGCCCGGATATATCTCTCTATTCTCCTGTCCATATCCGTTTTTTCTGCTCTCTATTTTTAGCGTCAATAAAACACTTTCTCCGCGACGGGCTATATGACTCTCTTGTAATTATTCCACCTGCCGCAAATGACTCCGGCTTTCATAAAAATTCGCAATATCCTACACAAAGACAGTTGTGTGTAGCGAATAAATTGCTGCTGAAAGTTTCATTTTGTAGATCAGCAGACGTAATGGTACCTTCAATTCACCCGAACGAACTAATACCTTAATTATGGTTGGTGTCTGAGGAGATTACAACTTCGAAAATTGTACAAAGATGAGCTGGAAGAAAATAATGCTATATGAGATTATCTCAATGACATCGGCAACAGAGATAAGAAAGCCCACTCTATTTCAGCATAATCCGCATTAATCCCTGTTGTTTATTGGTTATCATTTTTCTTAAATCGATTCTGTACCTGAAAAAGCCTTTGGATTTAGTGTGTGCCTTGTGATTGACGTTTGGCAATATTGGTAAATTATATAACTGCATTGAAGTAGGTAAGAGCAATAAAATCTAATCTTTACAAGGTTGTGGATTATTTCTGAAAGACATTGAGACATTTATTGTATAGAATCTGATGTATTAATAACTCAGGGCTTGTGTTCGTTCTGCGTGTACAAAATAGCAATGCCTCATATGCAATGATTTTACAGTTAGGAGAGTTGAATGGAGTCGACAGCATTGTGTGAGTTTGTGGAGAACAGTTGACGTGCAAGTCACAATGTTGATACAAATACATGAATGCCGTTGATGACACCACTGACTAACAACCAAAAATACATGACTAAACCGCTTCACCTTTGAGTGACATACATTGTTTCAACTGTTAAAGAACGACTGAAGCAGTCCGGTTTTGAATCTTACAGCCATTAAGGTAGTATGCGCCTCAAAAGTGAAAGACGTAAACTTTTGTTCAAACTTTCCTTAAGGAATATTTCAACCATTCTCTTTCAAAATCAAAAATAAAAATCGGGGGTCACCCTGAAAATTTTGGTACCAGAGAAACAAATAACCCAAGATTTTACCGATATTTAAATTTCAAAATGGCCGCCATCCCTGAGTTAACTCTACGGAGAAAAATGAACTTTCGAAAAACTGAGCCGGTGAAAAGTTTTCTTACACAGATGGCTTTAAAATGAACCCCCACAAGTGGTATTTCAGAAAAAAAGGACAAGTTTGAGAGTCCGAGTATCTATGATTTGCCAAACGACAAAGCCACAGTGACGGCGCCATGACATCCCTTTATCACTCTTCCAGCGGTCGTGGATTGCGCAAAGGATAAAAAAATAATTGCATAATACACCGAACTCGTCAATTGTGTCACTTTATTACTAGAATACACTCACGTTATTTGACTGATATCGCTAACGGCACGAGATACATTGCTTCTCACGAGAAACAGCGTTTTCACAAATACGACTCTTTGCAGCAGGCAATATTTTGTGTGACGATATCCATTACTTTCCATTATATACGAGTTTAATTAAAGTGGGCTCCATTACTAAATCGTCCCTCTGCGTTCTTATCCGTGAACATAATGCGGGATCAATGCGGTCCATAAATCATTGTACGTTTTGTGCAATGTGCAATTGTCCATGCATACAGGATATTGTACAACCAACCTGTTTGATCGATGGCACAGGAATAATATGTTCTAGATTGATTTTTAATTACTTAACTTTCACGGTTATTACTAATTAATGTCGAGGATGATGACTAGAAATGATTTTATTATGATATGTACCATTAATCAGCAAACTGCGAATTTCACATTCTTTTGTTTCAAAGCTGTGCCGAGGTAATATTCAGATTTAAAATGGAATGCCACATGTGTTTCATTGCATGAGTTGTCAGTTTAAACCCAGTGAAAGATTAGAATTATTATGAATTCGTTGAATGGTAACAGTTGAGATAAGATGGCGCCTCTCTTAATTAGCTGTTTTGTGCTTATCATCATCATCGTCATCATCACTGTTGCTTTCACAAATATATTTGTCCGGAACTTGTTGATACAGTTACATAAAAGTTAATTCATGCTATTGTGTTTATTCTGTTTTGGGCTAAAATACCGTATATTGACTCGATATCACACGTGCAAACCAGTCTCTTGGTCGGTGACTGACTTCTAAGGAACCCTCTGACCTAAGGTTGGCTTAAGAGCTTTGTCATACACCCTCGATAGACTGTATTTTCGGTTTTCGCGTTTATCACAAGAATCTCCTTTCACAGTTACAGTAATCCTGAAGGATTCGCTGTCTTCCTGAAAACGAGCTATATTGCCGCTATTTCACCGCATGTAGCACCTATTTTGTCTCGTGGAACAGCAGTCGAGAACGTTATCTCAATGATAGGGAAGTACATGTATCAAAAATTCAGCCCTGTAAAGTTAACACGGCAGTGACACAAAATGGTCCTATCGATTAGATTATTGACATTCATTAAATATGCAAATAAGCAAGTAATAAGAATCTCATGCTCATAAAACTTTCAACATAACTAGATCTAAGTATGATCAATGAATATCAGAGGTTCCGTCAAAATCGGTGCACTAAATATTGATATATAGCCTAATTACAGAAACTAATCGAATATGCATATAAGCTATTAATTTGAATTGTCTTGGTTACCAAATTTACAATGTAACTAGATCTAAGTATGATCATTGCATTGGAAAATTCCGGTCATAATCGGCCCTCTCAGTGTCGATATATAGCCTATTTACAGAAAGTCATTAAATATGCAAATAAGCTAATAGTAAGAATGTGATGCTAATAAACCCGACAACATATATAGAACTAAGTATGACCAATGGATAAAATAGATCCAGTCAAAATCGGTGCATCCAGAACTAATATGCAGCCTAAATACAGATTCATTAAATATGCAGATGAGCTTATAATCTGCATGTCACGCCCGCCAAAGTTTTCACATATTAAGACCATATAACAGTTTGAGTAACTGCATAATTACATCAAATTTTGTAGAATGATTATTGAGATATAGTCTAATGCGCAAATTCATGAAGTATGCAAATGACTGTTAATTATGCAGACCACACCCACCAAAGTCTAATGAGATCTAGCGATATGATGATGCTATGTACCAAATTGCATGACATTCTGACCTATGGCTTCCAAGTTATGACACGACAATATCCGACTACGGATGGACGGGCAGACGGATACAAACAAGCGCGTACTCGCGCGCGCACACACACAGACATTATGGCTCCATGAGACACTGCTTGGGCCTCCGGTCCACGGTGTCCAAAAGCCATTTCTTGAAAAGTGTCTGGTATTGTCTCTGATGACTGTATGCAAGATTTGAAATAAAAAAAAAACGAGTTACAAGACTGACTTTGTTCTTATATATCAAATTAAAATTAAATTGATATGCTGTAGGACTTACAGAGCATTATCTCTCGCATATTTTGTAATTTTGTCACTGTACCAAAATTAGAAGACCTGTTGAAACCATTGAAAGAAAGTGGCAGATACAGAAACAACCGAAACAAAGCGGAAATTACATGAACCAATATTTATAAACCTCGACACTGGAGGGTTACAAGATTTGCCAAGTTAAAGATTGCTATCACAATGTGAAATATGCCTGTTATGAGTAAAATATAAAAAGACAAGATAGAAGAGTCGAATCTAATATAGTTGGCTGGGGAGTCAGTATTCGGGTATGTTTTGCTAAGAACGCAATGGACTCTCCGAGGAATGTCTTTCCAGGATTTAACGATATTTTGAAACTGACGTGCCTTTGCTCCGAAAAGAATCAAGTAGGTATACTTTATTGCACAGGTATTAAGATAAGACCCAGAGATGTAAGGTCCGTTGTAGTAAGAGGAATGAGAAAAGCCGATGTGATGGGAAAATCCGAGGAAAAGAAGACTTTGAAACGCACTGAAAGCGGAGAGGACGGGACCTCCCCAAGCGGCTTATCTAGAAACTCGCCCACATTATATCAATAGTGTTGTCCCTGCCGTTTCTTTTGAGATTTATCTTTACAAGGGATCATCAAAAAAGCAAAGTTTTAGTCTCCACGTAATAAAACAGGGTTAGTGTTTCCTTATGGTTGTCATCACTGAGCCGTAGATAAGAGAAATTCCCCGATGGAGTGATTTTAATTATAAACAGTAATAAGCGGTTTCCCCTCTGCTGTCGATGTTTGTACATCTTTTCTTATCGTTAGTGACGTTTTCCCAGGCTAATTATCTGAACAAGATTTAAAGTCACTTTTCTTTGCTTCAAAATTCAATAGAAGAATAGGACCGGAGGAAAATGATAATCCTTCGAGATTTGATCAGGAAATTGCAAACTTTAAGTAAGAAGCTGGCTATCATACGGCTGACGGATTGTGAAACTTAATTTCTTGGTTGGAGGTGGGGGGTAGGGGTCAAACCTTGATTAGTTTTCTGAGCGTAGGAATCGTAAGAAGAATGATATAACATACGATAAGATCTACTTTGCAATTTCGGGGTCCACTTGAAGTGGGAAGGGGGGTCACGGTAGGGTCAGTACACAAATGGAGGAATTACTTTTCGCATGCGACAAGATTTCACACACCGTGGCCTCGCACTGACTAGAGATTGTATTCAGGTGTTGCCGTGTGATTTCCGCGGTTATATTTGTTAATGTTCAAGAAGAAATTCTTGGTTTTCTTAGATTCCGGTGGTTCAAAATTCCTCGGCGTATTGAATTTTAAATCGAAGTCACGTGTCCTGTAAGCACTGTTTTTGATCGACACAACTATTTTTACCACAACTTTGAATTCAAATTATGCTGCATCATTTAAACAATGATGAATTTAATCAACTTCAAGTTAATGTGTGATGAAGACTTTTTTAAACACCGCAAAAACTTTCACAGAAGAATGGTTATATAGAAGAGACCTGTATTTTCGAAGAGAATCTTGCTAACGATATTAAAGCAATATCATCATCTTCCTTTTTCCAGTGTCAGAAGGAACGTCATGCTGTAGCAACGTTTGTAGATGGGCATACTCATTTGCCAAAAATTGAATGGAAATTTGAAGAACGTACAGTTGAATTTAATCATGATCACCCTCTGAAACAAGTTAGCTTTGATAACAACTCGCTGAGAGTCCAGCTTTCACCTAATTAATATAGGTAATTTCTACCGGCAAGTTAATAATGATGATTTCAAATAAACCAGGATTTTGTCGTAAAATCAAACGAAACATATCTGGTATCGTCACTCAGTAGATCACGACGAATTCTGGAATTCTATCCTTTTTTTAGAATCTTCATCATGTATGTGAGAACTCCTCGAAGTATTATCTCTTTGAAAGAAGAAGCTTCTAACTTGCTGATCCTCCATTTGCGTATTTTAAACAGTAAAAATGATTTTTTTTTGGTTTTATAAATGCTTTTGATTGGCTTTGTGACTCATTGATCATTAGCGATACATTAACTGGAGATATGATTGAAGGAAATGGCCCGGCGAAAAAAATTATTCTATCGACTCAAACACTCATACTCAAGGCGAACACGTTCAAGGTATAACCTTGGAAACACGAACATTGGCCTTCCCTAAGGGGATCCTGTAACTGCCCTGTGTCACGCCGCTATGAAAAAATGAAACCTCTGGAAGCATCATCGACATTCAATTTCACGGTGAGTACATTCGTATCCGGCCAGTTGCACATGGCTTTTGACAATTTTGACAACTGCCATGAAGAAAGGAAATTGATCTGATATAGAGGCCAACGTCAAGTACAGAGATACATACAGCTGCGTCGGCAACGTGCCATTTCCCCTGGAACGAACATAAGGACCGAACGTAAAGACCACTATTTCATCTGGCACAAAATAGATCAAAATGAATATTTTATTTTATTATTTTATGTTATTCATTGATCATACTTTGTCCCGTCACTGACTTGGAAAATTTATTCCCGTAGTATTTGCAGGCAACTTTGAAAGAGTCCAGCGGGCTACATAGATTGGAATACCGTCGTCTGCGCATAAGTTTTTGAAATTCTTCAGCGGTTAAGGGATCACGCCTACATTTTTAGACAGCGACAACATCTAATTAAAAGGCGTTTTGACACGAAAAGTATGTAAATCTGTAGATATCTGATCGCTTATAGCAAGAGGCGCGGTGTGTACGTGAGAGCCAAATAAAATGGCGGCGAAAGGGCCGTGCGAGTGGGTAGCTTTGGAGCTGGCAGGACTCGGAGGCAGTTGTCGTTTTCGTGAAGAGAGACTGACGAGAGGTGAACGCGTGCGCACTGCAAATTGCAACAGCAGGGCAGTTGTGAACATATTTTACTGTCCCCTTAAAGTTGTTGATTTTTTTAATAATGCATTTACTGAGTTCTTAAGTAATGCATGCCCATCATTCACTGCAGTTCCTCGAAAAGGGTTCTTGCCTTACTAAATAACTTCGCTTAATTATGGTTAATTAGAATCAAAGAATACCTGTCAGTTAATTATATCAAAGATGTCGCTAATGTTCTTCCCAAAGAAAGTCGATAAACCCTGCCTTTGTAAAGTTCATGTTGAATTTGGCATCTACATGATCGATTTGGCATCATACCTCCATTTTAATAGCTGTAACTTTTTGAGACGTGTATTCAGTATTTTTGCTTTGTTTGTATAATGTGTAATTACCGTTCAACATAACTTGCATGGATGTGATGGCTGATCGTTTATGACTTGATTTAAGTCCCGACGGGGATTCAGTTTGCATGATATCACATTGGTGAGTCGAAGACTTTTGAAATCAATGTATTGTAGGGAGGTGAAAAAGAAAATAACTTGTTATATGGAGTGTAAATAATGGAAATACTTTCAAAAGTTATCAAAAGTCTCTTAAAAACGGAGTCAGTATCATTCTTTTCATCCAATGTTGATCTCAGAGCCAGAGGGACGTGTTCAGAAATAGATAAGGGTTGATGTTTTGTTGTTGCTCAGAAACCGTCTGGCAACTTGTTTATAGAATACAAGTGAGACGTTTCTATGGGGATGATGTTTCAAACAGCCCATCAGAATTCAAATTTACAACTCATTTCGTCCAAAGGGTCAGAGATAAACGTCCTTAAGGGCCATTGGGTTATGATAATATCCGTGTTCATAGGCGAACCATTTGGACTTCTATTTACGTCACTCTATATATAGATAACAACTTGCTTTAACATATGCCAGTGAACAGCGAGTGTAGGTGACACGAGATTTTAACAAATGCAGTTAAACGAAATGCAATGTATCCAACGTCTCGTATGGACCACTTGATCACGTTGGACAATCACCGAGTCCCCCTGACTTTCATGGTAATACGCATGCCACAGGTACCTACTCGTGTCCAATTTGCACGTTTTACTAAGCTCCCCAACAATTCGATTCCGAATACGACTCGAGGCATCCAGAGAAATCCTTCGGAATCCGATGTCAAGGCTAGTTAATCTAATCGTATGTAAAAGCTAGCATATCAGCCACAGTTGTCTGAGCTAGTTTGCGTAAAAAACCCGATGCATTGACGATAACTGTCGGCAACCAACCCTGGTGAAGGGATGGCCCACAGATGTAATTACAGTAAGTGGGGAGTGGGCGACCATGCTGTGTTCACTGTCACATTTTTATTAACGAATCTTGCTTTTGTTGAGTCGACACTGCCTACGCTACCGATGAAAAACGTTGAGTTTATTTAGAGGCCTTTAGAACTGCAACGAAGGTCAAGGAGAAGGGACATATTGCCATTTTCAATCATGAAAGCTCCGCAAATCTGTTTACGTTTGTGCAATATTAACATCAGTCCAAGGTCTTGTGGAGAAAGAGGATTTAAGGAAGGTCACTGATAAATAATCGATATTTTGTGGGAATGATGGTGAACGTATAGAGGTTTAAATAAAACAATATCTGCATATGAGCAAAGGAGTAGACGTATTTCTGCTGCGGTTCGTGCGCGCACATGTCTTTAGCAATTTGTATCACCATCACGTGGCTGCTTTCCAGCTCGTGCCGATAGGAAGACAGATTTCACTGTGTTACATTAGTCCGCGACAAGCATATCTTTGATAAACAAATTTGGGGTCTACAAGACCGGGAAATCCTATATATGTTATTTCTGTGAAACCTTACCAATATGGTGCCGTCTCCATGGGGTCTTGCAAAGGCTCAAAACTCAGGCGGGTGTGCAATGTTGCCAATACGAATATTTGGGGTAGCAAATGTATTTATAGCAGAGTCGAAAGAGTCTATCAAACTACAACTGTTTTACTGAACAAAATTCATGTTGCAGTAGAAATATCATTCAGCGAAAAGTAACATTTGAACACACAAGGAAATGCTCACCTACTTGAATAAATCAATATTTGATGTTAACTGATAACTCGATTGTTATCACTACTATAGTAATCGTTTTTACGCACTTCACGTGTATTCATACGACTCAGATGCATTGTCATCGACCCATGATTGGGTAAGAACTCCTGTGTTAAAGGGCATGTAACCGTAACTTTGGATGAGTTTTTTTACCTTTTTTGTTTTGTATGTTAATTCCAAGTTCTAGTTCTACGTCCAAAAACATGTTGAAAGACCTACCATTTAGCTTGTCAAAATAGCATCTATTTGCCATTCAGAGAGAAATAAACATTTGAATACGAGGAAATACGCACCTACTTGATTAAATAGTCATTTTTGCGCACTTTACCTCTGTTTGTATGATTGATATCACAGTTATTGTTAACACTTGAATTTCTAGTCTTGCCTAGAATTCAGAGGTCAACAACTAAATGCAGTCTGCACATACAGAGGCTGAGTTTACCACAGGCGCTTGGAGTCGCACATGTGGTATGCTTTTAATACTCAACACTGAACACTCCACGCGCCTGTGGAATGACAAGCGTAACACTGTGTATCCCATCATGCCTTTGGGAGTAGAACAAGAAACTGTAGGTGATATTGAAAACAAAAAATAGTGAAAAGAAATCGTCAAACGTTACAGCTACTGACCCTTTAAGATTAAGACTTATTATATGTTGGAGTTACTGCATGTCTCGCGGGGTTTAGATGAACGGTTTCGCCGAATCTTTTGTTCGTAATTTTTAAGAAGTTGCAATGGATCAAAGGATTAAGTCATCGTCGGCGGTGGTAAACCGAAGGTCGACTGTCCAGTGGGAAAGAAAGCACGAATATGACTCTCATATCCTGCAGATTAAAGATACATAATTTATCTTTGGTGTAATTTTGATTTGAATTATTAATCTATACGGCTTGTGGTCATAAATCTGTCGACTGTTGTTTAAAAGATATTCAATAAATGCACAGTATTACTACCAAGGCTTTGTTGATGTACATTAGATTAAACACGAGGTTAACAAATGGTCAAAATGTCATCAAATATCACGGTCTGGCTTAGGATGTAAACGTTTATTCTGCAGTTAATCTCTCCCTGCCAGGTATTCTGGTCCCTGGAGTGAGTGACATTAACATTCGAAAGTCTTATTAAAGTTGCAATAATTGAATATGACACATTCGCGACATATCATAATAACTCACTGTGCACATCTCTCGGACGAAAAATGTGCTAATTTACTGAAGGCGAGTATTCACAGTGAGTTTACATTTTATGTAACGAGGCGGCAGACAATTTGCCGTATTATCGTCATATGCTCGTAAGGTAACAATATCGTCCTCTGTCTGTTCTGATTATGTCATGATCGCCGATGCACGATGCCATGCCGAAATTGTGCAGACGACAGACAAACAGAAAGCATCGCTGTTTACGAGTCTTCTACACGGGCAATTCAGCGGTAACAGCGAAAGAAGAAACGCACTGTTCTACTTCTTTCCATCCGAAAAAGAAACCCGCTTTTTCAATCACTCCGTTGCCACGGTTACGAAGCTTTACCGTAATTTATCAACTGTGAAGCCATATGCGTATGTCAGAAAGGCCAGTACGAACCGTCGTTTCTGTGGCAACGATGACGCAATACCCAGCATCCCGTTTTGGTCCCTGGGCTACGATTTCAATGCGAACGGACGACATAGGAACAGGCAAGCCGAGACGAATATCACTGGCATGCTACCTAATATAACGCAAACATTTGAATTACTCTGCCACAATAATTTATCCTAAGATTAATAGTTTCAAATTTCAACAAATACAGACACAATGCATGCATTCCACGCCTTGAGACAGAAAGTTAGAGTTAGAGTCTAGAATTTCACTTCTACAATCTAAGAGGCCGAATCATTGTCGATTTGCGCATTTTTTAGGTATTTTCGATCACCCGTTGCGATTCAGGTGACACTCTTTGCACTTTAGACACACAACTTCAGATGAATTGCTGTACCTTAGGCAGCGAAGTGTGTAAGTGTGTGTGCATTAGGAAAACGGGGGTTTCCTTGATCATGTGAATCGAGCTGAAAATAAATTGTGTAATTTACACAAATGTATCCGTTATAAAACCGTTCCTTGCTGCAAGTAACTAAACCTACATTTCAGTTTTCTGGCATAAATTTCTTTTATTTTTTTATACATATATTGAACAACAGGCTTTGAATTAAACCACCTCTCTTACCTGCATTTTGGTTTAACCCAATTCTTGTCTACAGAGAAGCTGGATTTGTGGCAGAGAACTGGCTATGAGAGTTAAATATAAATCACCCGCTGTTATCACACATTAAGTTTCATGTCCACTAGGATGTGAACGCGCTGAATCACGTGGTGAGTGACGTAGGCGCCAGTGTGACAATTTCAATCGTTGATTTTATTGTAAATCATTCATTTATTTTATACTAAGTTATCCATTGTTATCTTTGGAAGATGATGTGAACATTTCTATGAAGCTCTTTAGCTTTATCACCTAATGAGTTTTTCCCTGCTTTTGTGCAAATAGCAAACGTTCCTATTATACTGTCAGTTGGGAGGAAACACAACAACAACAACAACAACAACAACAACATTATGCTAATAGGTAATCCATGAATCTTAAAGTTGACATAAAAAGGGCCCAAGAAAGACTGGCAACATATAAAAGACTACGTGAACTGGCGTAAAACACAATTATAACTGGGGACTAAATATCTATCAGCAAATGGCTTCGACCAACAATTTGCACCCTGCTCACATTTGAGTGAGTATTTCAGTACGCGACGCGGGCCTTCACGAGAGTAGTCATTACGTAAGATAGGAAATTAATGGGGAAGAAATATTTACGAAAAGGGACCGTTCGTCAAAAAACAAATTTGCATCTTAATGTTTTTAAAATATTGCATATCACAATCGTCTCTCATTTAAATCGAAAAAAAATTCAGTGAAAAATTCGAAAAGTTTGACTAACGGAGCGTGAAGTTGGCCCCCTTTTATTTCTCCTCTTAACGAAGGTTACACATGGTATGATATATCCCACGA
This sequence comes from Ptychodera flava, assembly GCF_041260155.1. Taxonomy (NCBI): domain Eukaryota; kingdom Metazoa; phylum Hemichordata; class Enteropneusta; family Ptychoderidae; genus Ptychodera; species Ptychodera flava. Next base: position 35,731,171 of record NC_091933.1, read on the forward strand.
GACAGCTGTTCGTTTTCCGCCTCGGGTTTAATTCCTGTCAGTGACGGGACACAGTGCATCAGTGTAATGCAAACAATGTCATGAAATTAATAATGTAAATGTGAACAGATTGACGATGTCACTTGGGCATTGAGAAGATTAGTAGGTGTATCGCGGATTCTAAGAAAACACAATGACGTCATGAAGATACGATACAGGATTTATTTCTCTTGTGTAATCCGGATAGAGTGCGACTAGAATCATCGATCAGCACAATAGGTTAGACAGGGGACGAATCTCTGTGCACACTACATTGCTTTCCTTTCTGGCAGCGAGCAAATGTAACGTAGCTTTGTTTGTCTGCATTAATCGTCGTATCGAGTATCGATATCCGTGTTGCAAGGTGACACGACCTTCTTGAAAATTTCCACTACTTTATCTAGATTTGCGGACGAATGCAGGAGTGGGAAAGGGGAAAACATGTGGGATAGGTTACATACACGGGAAGTGGAATTATCTTTGAGAAGATATTCGATATTCAGAGCGGAAAAGAGATTGAAATTTATCGGTCCTATGTATGTTGTTACTACATGTGTGTCAACTTTCAACACTGGGGATTTATCGGAACAAGCGGGGATCACAGCGATACGCAAATTTCGGATCGTATATCGTTTTCACCTTCTTTCACAAGTTAATGCCCTGCTTCAATTTAACGAAAATCCCGGCGTTACATGTCAACGAAGAGTTACAGAAATGGGAAATGAAACATTAAAGAATAAAAATAAAATCATCGTAGATTTCAAACAGACAGACGAGAACATAAAGGGACAAGGCAATTTAAACACAAACACACATATCTTGAATGTGTTTACTTGTAATCAACGACAGCACTGCCACAGCTTCCCTGGATTCTAGACCTGGAAAGTCAATCTCCGCACAGAAATTGTAGCGCGGTGTGGATAATTATAACCAGGACAGGTGTGTTAAGCTAATCTCCGCCCTTCTTTAATTAATGCTAATCGGCTGATCCGTCATCTCTCTTTAATTAATGATAATCGGATCGACTGTTTATTAGATATTGACGATCACACACAGTTTGTTTATTGGGTGTTCAATTTAATCTGCTGATATACACTGACTGTATATTGGACGTCAATAAGCCTACACAAATTGTTTATTAGAATGTTTCCTTTTCTCACGAATTTAGATCTTCTCAGTAAATATCAAAGTGTACCCTACTGTATATATAGAGTTGAGTTTAGCAATAAAATCAGAGAGTTGAATTTGGTCACAGACATCGTCGTACTCCGTCTCATTACTTGGCCATTCCGTCTCTCTCCATACTGGACCTTTCCCCAAGTGTATGTCACTACATTTGTTGGTGCCGAGACCAGGATTCGAACCTGGGTTCGTCAGATTCCGACGATCTACCACCCTTGAACCCTTCACATTTATTACATGGCCGTCCTATCACGACATTACCTTACTACACTGTTGATGAAAACGAGCTAAATGATCCAACTTTCGGAAACCATGAAAACCTCCAAAAGAGGTCCGAATATTTAGCGAAAATTCACAATCACTTCTGGAGGAGATGGTCCCAAGAGTATTTGAATGCATTACGTGAACAGGACAAAATCTCTGGGAAGGGGGCCTTACAAAATCACATTCGTGTGGGTGATGTAGTGCTGGTGGAAGATAAATCTGTACCACGAATAAAATGGTCACTTGCTTTAGTAGAAAGACTTGAAACAGGAAATGATGGTTTGGCACGTTCTGCTTACATAAGAACGCGATCTGGCAAGACTAACAGACCTATTACAAAACTTTACCCTTTGGAAATCAATCTTGAATCAGAGGACAATCAAAGCAACGTAGACATTCAAGGTATACGTTCCGTATCCAACAATAACGTTGACACCACACGACCAGTGCGTGCAGCAGCTATAAAGGCCCGAAAACGCATAAGAGAATTATCTTTTGACTGAATAATGGACATTACAGTGTACGGACACTTGTTACATAACTCGTGTAAATCTATGTGACACCTTTACAATGAGAGTTCTTTGTATCCAAAATTCACTATTTGTGTAACCTCAGTCTAATCACTTAGACTACTTTGAGATACAATGATTATGTATTTTTTTGCGATTAGAAATAAGAAATATTGTAAGACAAAGACATTTAGCTTTGCATAATATTTTTCTTAAAGTCGAGCCTAATTTTATAGATCTTTATACCGTTCAATATTGATATTACGTTGTGTCCCTTATAGCAAGTTTTAATTTCAAATATCTCTTTCTTACACGAATGAATCATGAAATTTTCATTTGAAGTGTATTAAAAAAAAAAAAAGTACTGTAATTCATTTTCGCGGGCGGCAGGATGTTGGAAACCAGGACAGGTGTGTTAAGCTAATCTCCGCCCTTCTTTAATTAATGCTAATCGGCTGATCCGTCATCTCTCTTTAATTAATGATAATCGGATCGACTGTTTATTAGATATTGACGATCACACACAGTTTGTTTATTGGGTGTTCAATTTAATCTGCTGATATACACTGACTGTATATGGACGTCAATAAGCCTACACAAATTGTTTATTAGAATGTTTCCTTTTCTCACGAATTTAGATCTTCTCAGTAAATATCAAAGTGTACCCTACTGTATATATAGAGTTGAGTTTAGCAATAAAATCAGAGAGTTGAATTTGGTCACAGACATCGTCGTACTCCGTCTCATTACTTGGCCATTCCGTCTCTCTCCATACTGGACCTTTCCCCAAGTGTATATCACTACACGGTGTGGGTAATTATAACCTAGCTAGGTTAGAATATTATCCACAGCGCGCTACAATCTCTGTGTGGAGATTGCTGGAAACGCTGACAAACAAAGCAATGCATACGACGGTAACTCTGAGGCTCATGGCTGGTAGATTTAATTTACTGGATCCATCGAGTAAGTAGGAGAAATCTGGCAAGGAAGAACTTACGCAAAAAACTAAAGCTACTACTAAAAATACTATTAAATACTAATGTTGGTTGTGTCTGACTGAGTAGTCGTTAAACTCGGTGTTGTGTAAGTTGGATCTTTTCCAGAAAACGTGGGCAACTTAAGTCCGAACTCTGAATCGGATGGACCCGGGGGATGTCTTGTCGATTCCTGACACATAAATGTTCCGACATTCAGCCGCGGAGGGAAAGATTTCTGTGTAAATGTCAATGTTCTTTGAAAATGAGCCGGGAGAATATCTGCTTTCTGTACACAGGTGTGCATCTCTTGCAGCAGGGCAACCAGCGGGTGTCATTTTCCCCAACAGTTATCACAAAACCATCTCGTGAGACAGCAAAATGTCAAAATGTGATCCCTACACTTTCCATCGTGCTGAAATCCGCGCTGACGTGCTGACAACGGGATTCGCACCGTCGGAAGGGGGTGTGGAAGGCAGAAAATAAAGAAAGAATTTGAACACCAATTTTTGGTGTGGGCAACTAACAGTAACAACAAAAATAACTCCGTGTTCTGGAGATGGTGTTCTGTGGAGTACAGTTGTGTGACAGGGTTTTTTTACAGGGTTTTTCCACAGAGACGGTAGGTACACCATGTATGATTATCAGTGCATATGTAGTGTACACATAACAGAGATCCCGTATCTGATAATTTTGTTTGCAAAACCGATCATGAGAACATTATCCTCTCACAGTCAACAAAGACAAAACTCGGCAAACGACCATACCCAGTCACATTGATTTTGGAAACGAATAGTGACATGTGAGTGCCACCATGAAAGAGTTCACAGGAAAAATGTGATTTTACGTCACAACGTGATATAGTAAATTTTCGAATTCCCTGTCTACTCACTAAAGGCCTAATGATGGTACCATAATGTTCCTGTACGACACAAACTACATCAGACGCGAAATACAAATACATGGTTACTGTGTGTCAAATCCAAAGTTCTTCAAATGCATGCGCTTCTAAATGCCGGGACTGTCCGGCGCAATACTAATCACAGAATATTCCTGCTGTATAATTCTAAGGTCACAATTTTGAACTAACATAGTAACTCACGCCGGCGTCAATAAACATATTAGCGTTATGTTTTTACCCAGTCGTAAATTACACATGACACGCGTCTGTTCCAATCTGACTCAACAGGTGTCCGCGCTGAAAATTATAGGAGAAGCGGCTAGAGAGAGAATAAACAGCGACCGTCTCAAAACATTGGCCACTTCTTTGTGTTGGGCCTGTATGTCAGCATTCTAGAAAGGTCATGAAGATCGCAGAAAGCAAACAGCGATGTAGAATGTAAATGAAAGGTTGACAACTACTTTTATTTTAACGATAGTTTGCGGTTTAAACTGGGTTGTTCAAAGGCAAAATTATATCAAATTTGACACATACACGTTTCTGAATTTTGGACTCATTTATAGTTGAGAGGTCTACTAACACGTTAAATGCGCATGCGTGACGTGACGTCGGTAAAATCAGTTCTCATAGCGAAATTTCAAATTTCGCGTTTGCATATTTTGTGATCTACTCGACTTAGACAATAAAGGGAAAAATTCTCTCGAAATACAAGTGCCATATTGCCAGTATCTCCTATAAGCAATTAGTTTTTTTACTCCTCGGGTTGCTACCCGTGGACTGTGATCATATTGTTGGTTGGTGTTTTTGTTGTTATTTCTGGGTATTCATGGAGATATCTCTTCTTCGTTCCGAGGAACGGGGTTACACCATGACCCTTTTAAAGTTCTAATTGGCGCACAATATCACACGTTTACTGATGACAACCTTCATTCATTATCCCCTCCCCTTCCTTCCGTAAAGACGTCAACTCTCAGACTGTATTATCAAACTACATGTAGGATATATAGTAGCATGGATAAATTGCGGATAAATCGGATTGCGGCTGCTATCCATTGTTGCCTCCACTGTTCACAACAATCATTAATCATTTGCTATGGTACTTGCCATGTCCAGACCGTTCTCGGCTCAGTTCAAAACCAACAGGTGTCGTATAGAATACTAAAGGTGTCCAAAATAGTGAACAGATATCGTTTACATAAAGTAGACCGTGTCTTCGGCAAATTTACAGCTATACATATGCAAGATATTTAGTGACTTTACCTGCCAAACTTCAACATATACAACTCCACATCCGTAACTGCTCCGCAAATCACGGCGATTTCACTTTGTCTTACTCGTGGTCAACAAAACACACAGAGAGAAATTCCCTGATCCCTGTAATGTGTCCAGACAGTTGACGCAATTTATCCGTCTTTCTCAAGTGGCATTTTAACGGCTATCAAATTTCCTTCGGATGGCGCTGCTCTACTACACTAGACTACACGTTTCTCACACTGTGGACGCTATGACGCATTCCAACGTTGGATCTCCACAGTGTACAGTGTGCCGAGTGGTGTCATTACTGTGTTGGAGTGCCAAAGACGAAATCTCCAGCTTTGTTTTCTCCAAGAAAAAATGAAAATGCAGCGTCCTTATTGTATAGTATATAAGGGCTACTTGATAGAACACGCTAAGTATTTATTTGTTAAGGTAAATTTCATGTGTCTTTCGAGTATATATTATGCCCCGTTGTGGGTTTACAGTCCCTACAAGAACCAATCCATTAATTAGATTACTAGGTTATCGAGTGATACATAATGGGCGGTTTATAATTTGTGACTTTTTAAAGTTATATTGGAAAACACCCAATGCATAACCACCCGCTGTCTGTTCAAAGAATGAGCTTGAGAATATTTAATCGCTCACAAAACTGCGGTTTTCAGGAGGTTATCTGTAACCTCCATAAATCTCTATAAATATAACATCAATCATAATTGTGATAAAATGCACCCATAAATGTAATATCGCCCATAAATGTAACAAAAATCAACTATGAATGTAATACAGTGGAATTTGATTGAGTGTCCGGTTTGCCTTGCACAGCTCGACGAGTCTACATGTTGCTTATCATTAGAAAAGTAAACTTTTGCAACAAATTCAGTCTTCGTCTTTGGTTGGTGTTAGATTACAGAGCGCAGCAAACGTTTCCCATACACTGTCTCGTCACGATCACTGTAGTCGTTTCAACATGTCACTCACAACAAGCATAACACTGCACTACATGCCCATCACCAGTTTTCTTTTAGGTGCACACTTTTAAATTGGGAACTTTATGAAGAAACAAGTAAATTCTTAAAAAAAAATCTTTTCTTCTTCTCTCGATGTCACCAATCACGGCAACAGTTCCTTCAGCATGCAGTCTGTAGTATTGCCAGTGCAGTCTACTCTATCAACAAGTTTGACACGATACAACACTGAATATTGTCAACCAGAAAATGCTAAACACTCCTGCATGAAACTTTAATCCCGCTTTATCTTTTGTCTCAGCTAAATGAAACTTTCTCAATTGACACTTCTCTGAGCTACAAAATAGACTTGAAGATTTTGCACATGCAAGTGCAATTCAATCAACACGGTACATTTTGTGCCATTGAATAACACACCCAGTGTTTCTGAAATAATTCACTGTATTTTGGCACTTGATTTCCCGGACAACATCATACACGGCAACGGGTTAGCATTGAGGGGACGGTGATATCTCTCTGCCTTCAAAATATTCTTTACCTTGCTGAAGAAATACAATGTTCTACTATAAAAAAACGCCCAGAGTCAGTCCGGTTGATGTTGAGGACTTTCCTCGAGATATAGATCCGACACTCGAAAAATATGCCAGAGCGTTTTGTCAGAGTTTTACCAAATCAAAGTACACAAATAGCTGAAAGAAAACTTTGATGATGTGCTATAGCTATAGTGCGGTGTCAAGCTTGTTGTGCATGAGTGGCATGCTGAAACGACTGTATGATTGTAGACTAGACAGTGTATGGGAAACGTTCGCCGCGCGCTGTAATCTAACATCAAAGACTCAATTTGTTGCAAATTTTTACTTTTCTAATGATAAGCAACATGTAGACTTGTCGAGCTCTGCAAGGCAAAACGGACACTCGATCAAATTCCACTGTAAAAACACCAACTATAATAATTGTAATACAGTGAAACCTGTCTAAACAGAACCCTTTCTAAACTGGAAACCTGTCTAAACTGAACCCTTCTCCCAATCCAATTCCAATGAACTCTAATATGTTAAAAGGACCTCTATAAAACAAACACCTCTCCAAACCGAACAATTTTCTCAGTCCCTGCATGAACGGTTCAGTTTAGACAAAATGGTAACAATAGATGTATTAAATAAAACACCGATAAATGTAATGTTTATCAACCATAAATGAAATATCAACCATGAATGTAATATCAACCATGAATGTAATAAATCTACATTGTCATCGAAATCGAAGAATTAGCCCTTAATATTTATCTATGTAATATTGGGAAAGCAACTCCACACATCGTTCATATCTTGGTTGTTTGCGTTTAGTGTATGTGCATTTTTGTGAGTGTATTTTATGTTTTGCAGTTTTGTGTATAGAACTGATTGGACACGGCGAGAGACAACTGTAATTTGCTTGTCAGTGCAGTCTTTACTTCAGAGTGGAAAGACTGTATAACACTGCAATCCTTTAACGCGATGTTTCGAAAGTTTGCCATACTTTGTTCATCGTTCGCCTACAATTCATTTTCAGTTGATAAATTGTGTGGAACAAATAATAGATTGTATGTACATGTATTACTATGTTGTCCCCCTCGAAGTTTGTTCTTTCACTGGAGAAGCGAGGATGCCTTATTTTGTTCTACTGTGACTGTGTTCACAGGTAGTGTTCGTATTGTTTTTACTAGATTGAACTATAGACACATGTTCTCGTCAACATGTTTTGTATCGTACGTTTCTGATATGAGGTTATATTTTTCTCTGTTGTTTGTTCTGAGTCGTCTGTTTTAAACTTTGTGTGGTGTCACTGGTTGACGAGTTATTTTGACGCTATGTAATCATGAGTGTCTTGAACTGCTGTTCAACTTTCTTTATCTAACGGTTTGATTGGTATCTCTCCGTTTTCTGATAGTGTTCTCAATGTATTTTATTCTGTGTTTTGGAACGGAAACCTAGTTTCAGAAAGTTTTGCAATGATATTGCACTCGTCTTATTAAAGTTTATTATTTACTAAAGGCATTGAAACCAATGATCACATATACTAGTTCAATTTTATTATATTTATGGTTGACTTTTATTACATTATTGGTTAATTTGTTTATTCCATTTATGGTTAATTTGCTTCTTACATTTGTGGTTCCGGGTTGTTACATTAATGGTTGACTGTTTTATTACATTTGTGGTTGATTTTATTACAATTGCTGTTAATATTACGTTTACGGAGGTTACAATATCCTTTCAATACAAAGTGTTACTGTAACCGTTGTGTGTTTGTGGTTCAATCAATTAATATGGTGAATGGTTGAGATTTCAGATTTTGCGGATCTTATTTCGTTTTTCTCTCAACAATATTTACGTCATACTGACTCCGTTTTGCTTGGTATTATCTCTGTTTATTCAGCGTGTTCTACATTTCCACAACTCAAAAAATATCCAACATAACTGCTTTCTAGAAAGTAGTTCTACTTATCACATATAACAATTCGTATCATAGAAAAGCTAATATTACTTTGGATTACCGTCGCTTCATTTCACATCGAATGAACACACGATGATAAACCAAAGCGTTTGTCTGTTAACTTGAAGTGACTTGTCGCTATGCGACGTACATCGAGTAATCAAAACCATTCTACTTTGCTGAATGGTTCATTTTGGCACATGACGTCATTAAAGCCGCTTGGAAATCTTCTTCAGAAATACCGTGTGACCATTCGACAAAACTGAGTGCGCGCGATCCGATCGATTTTGAAAATGTGTCTATTGTCGATGGTTTTATACATTCAAGCATCGTTCCCTGTTCGTTCTTTGGGGTAATCTGCTAAAATCAAAAATTGAGTAGGCTGAAATTTGCATGCACGGATAATGTGATTGGGAAGTGACTGTAAAGTATTGGATATATCCTGAAATCGTCCTATGAGTGTCGCATCTTACAATACTTTTCGATTATTTGAAAAATTGCTTGTATATGGTTGAACATAGTGAGAATGGCTGTCGCGTTTTGGGTACAGATAGGAAATTGATCTGACCAGGCATATCCTGATCAGAATTCTGTTATTTATTTCGACCGAGGAACCTCTCAATTACAAAGAAGACCAGTAATGCGTCTCACCTAATATCGCAATATCACAGAGAACGCCGAAGGAAATAAACTTGTAGTTGCTTTGGAACCATCTGAATGAAAACTGCATCTTTGTGTCAGAGAAGTTATAAATCACAATGTTGGTATCCGACAGGCATAGAATTTTGGCATTGTGTTTGCTACCTTTGCAGGAAGTAAGCAAATCGAATATCTAAGGATCGTGAAACGAAAAGCACCGTGTATTTTTATTCATCGAGAGCATATAGTCTAGTCGGAATATAGGGTTGCCATGCACACCATGGGCATATTTTAACTGACGTTTTTGTAACCCTTAGGGTGTCCAGTAAATGAATTTTGATGTTCCAAAATCAAATACTGTCTCACGGGGTTCATTTGTCGGCCATCTTGGATTTCAACAAAATCGCTTATTCCTTATAACCTTTGAATTAGGCATCACAGGAAGAAAAATAAACATGTTTGTGGGGTAATGTTGGCATGAGGTTTCGATTTGAAAGAACGTTTGTAGGTCTTCAAGTCTTTAATTCCCCATGCGATATGAAAATTGAATAGTCATTGAACCATATTGTCAGTTTATTGTCCAAGTGGAGCCTATGTGTCGTACGGTTGTTAAAATTCATATAGTCATATGGAATGCGCTTTAGCCAAACGGCTGTCAGTTTGAATTATGAGCCCGAAACCATGCAAACATTTTAATTCTGTGGATTCTAGGACTTGTAAGTCACTTGTACATGTATGTATGTATGTATGTATGTATGTATGTATGTATGTATGTATGTATGTATGTATGTATGTATGTATGTATGTATGTATGTATGTATGTATGTATGTATGTATGTATGTATGTATGTATGTATGTACGCACGCGAGCACGTGTGTGTAGCTCCCCGTTTGTCAGTAATCTTTTACCTACATGTTTGTACTACGGATGTTGGTGGTCAGAAGAATTGAGTTGATGTAACATTGTGACATAAAATTAAAGACATGTCAAGACGGTTGCGGACAGCGCAAACAAACGCTGGCAGCATAGTTTCCGCTACAAGGAACACGACTTGCAGATGGTCCTTTCTGTTTACCGACGAAAAGGATTTTCGTTAATGGACTCTCATGTAGTTCTAACGGTATTCAGGGACGTTTTAAGACGTACGAAATTTCAAAACTGTTTGATTGAAACCGTATTTGGTATTTTTAATGTTTTTCTTTCCAAAATCTTCAGATTACTGTGCATTGCAGTGCGTTGATAAATATTAGATTCCCGCATTCAAAAAGTTCATGCAAATATGAGATTAACTTTACTGTTTTAAGTCAAAAGAGTATGATGACTCGTTCACTGTACACCTAACTTTTGTCTATCCGACATACCGATACCAAACTTTATCTTCAGCTCAGATTTGTACATTGAATTCAACTGTATCATTTCAAACTTATGACGTAAAATAATTGAACACATTGTTGTCTGGAACTGATCGTTCTAACTTGTAAATTTTTAGGTGCATAGGGCCTACGGTGGGAACTTTTACCTCAACAGTGGAAAGTGAGAAACGTCCTCAAAATGTCTGAAATCGAAATAAAGTTGCGATAGGGCAAGCAATTAATGCGCAAGCGGCGACAAATTATCGTCAAGGAGGCAATTTTGTCGCCCGTACGACGGATAACGATGAAAACAATTCTCTCCTTACCTCTAGAGTATGATTTTTAAAACTTCGATTCTCAGTTGTTGTTGTTCGGTCAAATCGCCCATCCACTCCTGACAATACGTGACAAGATGTTTCTTCACGACATCACTAGAATGTTCTCGGATTTACTTTTACCGATGATGACAGGTACTAGGTACACACGCAGTAAATCAACGCGCAGGTAAGTGACTTAGCGCCAGCTAATACAGTGTCTCACGAATTCGCCAGCGAGCAGAGAAGCACAATCGATATGATTTACGTTTGTAGATTACCATCACAAATGATAATATCAAATCTACAGTGCATACTTGGTCGGGTATATTGCTCCTTTCAAACTGGCATGCCTTTATAATTGACTACAAAAATAAATGTACTCTTATATAAATATTTGATTGGGCATGCAAACATGAGATTTCTGTGAACAATTCCAATTAATACGACTCATGAAAAGGTTATAAATATCCTAAAGGCTTTTTTTTTCTCTTTCAGTGAATTGAGACTATCTTTACCGAATTGGATCCTGGGATATCTTGCTACTTATTACTTCCATGTATAATAGAAAAAGTAAGTAAGCCGTAGCCTGCAGCTTGCAAGTTGAATTAAGCATGGAAAAGGTACAAAAAAACAAATGTTCAACATGTGTACATTTTAGATGTACCAATATACCTACAGGGTTTTTTGTCCAGTCAACAATTACTCTTTTGAAACGATTTAAAGGCTTCATTTTGGAGAGAAATGTCGGACCTAAATGAATTTGCTGATTGATCACAAAACTAATTGAACTGCATGCAAAATAGTTGACTTATCTGTTTTCTTAAGAACAACTGATATCCATCAATCTACTCTGTGAGTTTGGTTATTAATTGAAATTTGGTTATTACATTCAATAATGAATAGGGTTTTTCTTCAAAGTCTGACTAGTCACTGTCAGTACAGGTCCACGTTACATAATATGGATGAGTAGTGTAAACACCATTTACAGCGTATTTGTTTGATATCTTTTTGTTTTCGCGAACCTTAAATGGGGTGCCCCAATCGCCTAAAGACATAAAAAGGTTGTAGCGTCATCTATAGACTGTACTTTTGCCATTATTATAATCACCAAGGATCGTGGCAGACACGCAACGCCTAAATAACGAGAGTGACATCTTCGTGACAATCGTTTTGATAATGCCATCTGTTTGCTGTCGACACTCAAAGTTCGAAATTACAGAGTCAGATTTTTTGGACGAAATGATTGTGAAATTTACACGTTAATTGACCCCTTTTCACCTGGGAGTTGAATCAACTCGGCCGATGACACTTAAACTTAATTATCGTTTTTCCAAATAAATGTAATACAACCTTGATCGCATTAAACAGGTCATTGATTATTTTCAAATTCACACTGTGCGTATGACGATACTGGTGGTTAAGATGATGATAATGATGATGATGATGATGATGATGATGATGATTATGATGATGATGATGATGATGATGATGATGATGATGATGATGATGATTGTGATGATGATGATGATGATGATGATGATGATGATGATGATGATGATGATGATGATGATGATTGTGGTGGTGGTGATGGTGGTGGTGATAATTGTGATCTACTTTATATTCGTTGGCATGTCATTGTTTTTAACGGTGATAATTCCTTTTATATCAATTTGATATTGCTTATACGTTACATTCTCATTTGTATTGATTACATCATACCGTGCTGCAGCTTTTCTCTGCCAGGCTGTCGCCGTTTCCAATGTTAATAACATAACAGTCTTTCTAAGCATTAATCTACTTGCATTTGGAGTGAGTTACAAAATGCATCAAATTAACGTATTGTAAATGTTTGACCGGCATTTCAAGTCGGCCTAAGTACACCAAAAGGGGTTTATCGGACATAGACACCATTATGAAATGATGAAAAAAACTTACTTTCATGGTAATCTGTAATCTCCTACACTGATACTATTACAAATTAATGAAATATTGTTGCGCGTCGGTACCATGTTTAATAGGACTGTGATCTAAGCAACAAGCCATGCCCAGTGAAGAGGAATAACACATGCATACATGAAGTAAACTTGTCAAGACCGAGTGGTATACCTTTTGCTGAGATGGTTATTAGTATTATGTCATGACAGTGTATTGCAATATTGGCCTGCAATGCTAAACAATATACTTTTCTCAAACTAAGAGCTCATGTGTGTTCAAAGTGTGCTATATAGCGAATGTAGCACTCCCAATATCACGTCTCGACTAATCAGATGGCTGCGTTTTTGCAATGAATATACTGGTATCGTCATAGAAATGGGTAAAATAATGAATAATGAGTGTATTCGGAACTAATATTCTGTGATTTACATTTCAACAAACACACTTGTACTATACATTGCACATGTTGTTGTAACGAAGACTACTCCAGCAATATTTGTTGATACTGACTTCGTTTTGTAATTTTTATTATATTGCTTTTAATTACCTGGACCCAAATCGTATGCATTGAATTTAACGAACAAATCCAGGGATTTGTCCGATGAACCTTGTGCTTCCCGTTGCCCCTGGTTACTCGACGGATGACACCGAACACTTGAACTATACCTTTTAATCTGCATTAGCGCAGGGAAAATGTGCTCTTCACAGGTATTTTTTCAGTTGCAATGCCGTGTTTTCCTGAAAGCATTGTCGAAAATCTTATTCTGTGTAGTCAGTAATTCTGACTTTTTAAGGTGAACTCGGGTAATGTCATCAGATTCCTCGGCGACGCCATTTTTTGGGAATTGGTCTTCAAAGTTTGTAAAGTATATAGCTTGCCTCCTCCCTACCTTGGGCACCGGACACCTGCCCTCTGTCCTCCAACCACAGTATTGATAATAGGCAATGATATATGTCGGTAATATAGTCACTGACTCAGTGCAATTGTCCATGGACGAGAACATGAAGTTTCAATAACATTTCAATAATGTCACACATCCTGAACTGCTATTCACGGTGATTGTTACAAAACACATCAAAATCACAATCAAATCGCCGGAAAAGCATTCATAGTCAATCAGGTCGAATGAAGTTGAAGGCTTGAGTAAAAGTAGGACGGATATGGCGACGAACTAGTATATTCTACATTCCCAAAATATATTTCTATCAACTTCACCACGTCTGCTTGTGTCTACCGTCGTAGTTTATCCCCGATTTGCTCGATAGCATCAGTGATGTATTGCGCGTACTCCAGCATACAACATTCAGAACACTCGGTAAATTGAATCATTCATTTCGCAGAATTTAGAACATCAATAAAAAAAGCAGATCCGAATACAGACACGGTACAAAAGATACATAATATTATAGATTCTCCAGAGTATAAAGTGAACGGCAGTCAAGTCATCCGCTAAGACGATGAAGAAATACCCAAGGCTGTGAGAGGATCAATTGCCACACGGAATGTTTATTTCTTTGGAAAATTATACAACCGCACCATCAAGTCGATTTCGTTTGCTGAATAAATGCAACTAACTTACAAAGTTCCTGGCGAGCTTTGCTGTAAATTGTACTATCGTCCGTAAATTGTTATATGACTTGAAATCGCTGCTCGATAGAATAGTCATGTTCGCGAACTGTAGGTGATTGCAGGACCAACCGCTGGCCGGCGTTTAATCAAAATGAGAAAGATGAGATGAAAAGTTGGAATAAGGGACGTGATACGACACCAAGCTCATTGATTAGGGCTCCCCATTGTTTTATAACGCTGTGAAATACACCATGACAGCCAGCCTGGGGTCATTTACTCTCTTAATAATGCAAACGACTTCTTGAAATGCATGAGAGATACGACAATTCCGCGACAGACACGTAATATGCGTACTTGGCACATTTTATTTGTTAAGTACGCACACCGCTCCGAGATGGCGTTATCGGCCTGTGGAAATTTGATACAGGAGATACGTAACAAAACTTGTAATAGACGAGATAGGTAACAAATGTTGTTGCGTTTTAGTTCTGAAATATCACATTTATGTCATATTTAGAATTTACCCGACGTACGAGCGTTCACCTTTTAACAGCTCGTCTACCAAACTCTGTTGATTTTCCCTGTTTTAATATGTATTCAACTATCTGATTGAAAAGTATTAGAGTGAATCAAGCTCAACTCGTTGAAAGGTGTAAGTACGATCAAAGTACGCTGATTCCCTCACCGAAGATAAATATATTAAGCACCTTCATCTCCGGTCGGAATGAACAGCAAATTTCCAGGGAAAGAAAAAGATAAAAATGAAGTTTGACATTGCTAGACAATGTGCACTGCAACATTAATAATTAAACCCCCCCACCTCCCTCGTGTAGGAAATAAAACGACAACATTCAGCTAATTCCCTCTATCAAGGGTGATGCTGTTAAGGACATAACTGCCGTATTAGACTAATTTGAAATACTTAAAGGTATCTTCCTTGGTGCTTGGCAGTCTAAATGGTTTGAACGTTTCGTTTCAAAACAAAACAACACACATACTGGATATTTGGGTTACTCTGTAAAAGTTTATTTCACCTTCGAGTCATCAGATGTAATTGAAGATCTCTGTAGTTCTCATGGTAAATATGTACACCATCTGATAATCAATGGCTGTCACTTTACAATATTTGCACTTTAATCAGGGTCTTTCGTCTCAGTGTGTAATAATGAATAAATAACGATTTAACATGCTTCCTGTGTATTTCATTTACCCCCAGTTTCCCATAATCAATTTCCGGTTACATGACAATGCGTGTCATGAAGAATAAATTGTGACAAGACAAAATCAGTGGTGATGTTATGGTCAGATGTCATTACATTCACAGAACATTGAATCGAACTGTTCAAAGGTTGCCGTGACACAATGTACGCGAAAAAATATGAATCAAACAAAACCTACAGTACCACTTCATCGAAGTAATTTATCTGCCTCTTTTTAAGGCTGCATCTTAAAGGATATTTTTTTTCATTTAGTCGGTATGAAAAGATGAGACTCTCCCAACTATATCGTCGTACTTCGCACTGTTATCATAAGAGCGAAATATTGAGCTATCACAACGACTTTCAAGTTTGCAATTGTTCCCTCAAGCTGTAGTTTAGTTTCATCCTGCCTATTCTGCCGCTGGCTGCGCTGTTCATGCCAATACTTCAATTGAAATCTTTTTGAGGAAAGTGTTTCCCGATACTTTTTGAAAAGGAATCTAAGTACTTTCATACCTATGTCAGTCGAACAGCTTTTTACGCTTGTGTCGACTTCCAAGATGCTAAAACATCAACATTCCACTACTTGGTTCAGCAGTCGATAACAATCGGTCAAAAAACGTTGATTTTACCTTGCAACTGTATGCACCCGAGCATGGCTTCACGACCTGATTTTGTATGCTTAGAGTACAGCCAGCAGCCTATCAAAGAAACGCTGTGAAAAACATCCAAAACCACACATTGATACTTTATAATGGCGTGGTTATGATATTTAAAGGGCCAGTAACTGTAACTTTTCATGATTATCCACTATTTTTGTGTTCAATGTCAACTTCAGTTTCTTGTTCAACTCCTCAAAGTATGATTAAACATCCACCATTTAGCTTGTCAATACAGCGTCTACACGTGTAGAAGGCAACTGTTATTGTTCACACTTGAATTCTAGCGCGGACCAGAATTCACTGAACAACAACAACAAAAACAAAAACAAAAACAAAATCAAAAACAACGAGCTGAATACTATATATCTCAACATGCTTCGGGGAACAGAAAAAACGGCATTTGACATCAAAAAAAAAGTAGTAAAAAAATTATCAAGGTTGCAGATACTTGCCATAAAACGACGATATAAGTATAAATTTTTCTTACATTTTGTCATACGCTTGTTGAATTTGTTAGAATGGATAATTGGTTCATTAGAGTTCAGTTCGCAGTACAGCTTTATTGAAAGCAGCTCCTATATTAACAGTGAATCTACGACTTACTTGTTACTGATAAATCTTGAATGAGAAAGGGGATAAAACTGTCAAGATGATGATGCCAACATTGCTGGATTAAAATGCTTTATGATTTTTCCCCTAATTTCAATTCGATGTGCGTACAACATCCCTCTTGACATGTACGACATTCACAAAATCTAATTTATCGTACCATGTTTACGTCAACATCGCGACAGCAAGTCAATAAATCTCACTGCCGTCCAATGTATTTAAAATTCTCTTCCTGCCAACACAAATTATCAAGTGATATATTCTTTTCCGAGTTTCCGACGACCGATGTCGACTTCCAATTAAGCATGAACCAAATTACACCCGACTATTGTCAGGTTGAATTCGACAATAGTAGCGGAAGATCACGTTAAATGATGGATCGAGGGTTTCAAGTTCAACGGTTTCTGTCGCTACCTTGAGGAGCAGGTGTTGTATTGAAGGCAATCCTAACCTATTGTGCAGAGAACTCATTTAAACGATGCTTATTCATCATGTTTTAACAGCCGTGTGTCAAAGTCTATCTCTGCACAAAGGCCTTTCGAACCTTTAAAGCATCGCCTGACAATTTACCCCGTCTGCAATCATAAAAGCGAGTATGACTTCAACCATTGGGCGTTTTTCAGAGTTCTGTAACCTTCTATGTCGTGATTTTTTGCTGATTTAACAAGTGTTAAGTCTCTTGAGTTGCACGATATAAAGACACTAAATTTTCGAGGATCTTGATTGCATCTCGTTATCAGGAAACCTCATCGCGCGTGAAGGTCTGACGCCGTGATTGACATCCACTTAATCCATTAAATTATATTCGCACGAAACTCTTGGGAGCAAAAACGACACCTGGCGTGATTATCCAGAGGTCGTCTTGTTTAACGATCGCTTCAATTTTTTCTAGAGTTCAATCGAAGCTGTTTGATTTATGGCCATCTAAATCATTAAACGCAAACCAGTCAACTCGTGAAGCATCGAGACTTGAGCAACATACAGTTTATTCGTTTCATGATCAGACAATGGCGGGCTTGTGAGAGTTACGTGTCTATTATTTTAAGGCTCGTTTCATGGAGGCTGTAACATGATACATTGCTAATTTAAACTGAAATTGTTGTCGCTTTATTTATTCCTTGACCAAATATATCAATTTTGTTAGAAAATCTGAAGTTGTGATGTGATAGACTGAGGTAGTATTGTTGAGAAGCCTGGAACAAAATTCAAGGCGAACAACAGCGGAGCAAGTAATAACTAGTGCCTAACGCTTAGAACAGGATAAACCAGTTGGGGTGAACGTCACAAACGACTTTAACATGTCTCTGTATATTGACATCAACATGTAAACCTCAGAAGAGAACCTATTATAGTTTCTGATTATTAGAATGATTTCAATTTACCTTTCGTTTGGCTATCAATGGTCAAAATAAATGAGTCCATTCAATAATTCAAAGAAAATCGTCGCCATGTGTCATCGACATATGCATTTTCAATGTTGAACATTAAAGAGCTCCACGTTAAAGAAATGCTCGATGGACATCATTGATATGTGAAGATTGTCAAGGACTTCTTGTGAAGAGAGGTTTGAATTTAGATGGCTCGTCATCACAGCATGAATCTAAATTCATGGGGCAGCAGTCCAGCAGAGTCATACAGATACAAAGCGAGAAGCGTAATCGATCTATGAGTATGGAATCGGAGTACAAATCACGCAATCTCAGACGATCCTCGGCATGTAAAGTTTTAACGTTCATTCCTTCATCAAATATTTCGGACTGTATTTATTGGACAATGTCTTTCCCTCGAAACTAACCATCACAACTTACAAAATGGCGCTTGGCAAAGTGCTAGAGGTGTTAGGCAGGATATGCTCACTCTATACGAAGCAGATGAAATCTCTTCCTGCTTCCGTTCCTTGTATAGTCCATCGACTTTATGTCCTGAATTTGCCTGTGCCTCGTACAGTATATCTTTATATGCAATTGTAAATCATGTGTTCATTTGGTGAATATATGTATATATAATTATGACGAATATAGGGCCTATTGATCTTGCGTTAGTAAATGCTGCAGGGTTACACAAGGCATTGTAATTCTTAGAGAATCGAACTTACACAAACATTACTCTTTTGTTATCAACAACTTTAGCGAGTGACAAGAATTATTTCCATTTGTCAAACACTTGTATTACGTGCTTTCTTTGTTCTTGATATTTCTCTCTCGTCTACAAGTCAGCAGTCTGTCTCTCGTCTGTCAGTTTGTATTTCGCCTACCAGTTTGTATGCCGTCTGCCAGTATATGTCTCGTCTATGTGAATCAAGTGTGGCAACGAGTCCAGAGCATGTAAAGCCTTGAAATCACGTAGAAGACGTTTACGCTGTCATGCCATGCTCAGGGTAGTCACATCAAGTGGAGACGAGACTGTGATACAGTTCCCAGTTTATCATGTACTTGTCAGTGGAATCAAACTTTAGTCTGAGATTGGTTTCCATGCTGAGGCCTAGTCAGACGTAATTGTTGTTTCCATGGACTACTACATGCCGCAAATCACCTAATCGTATCAACAATCATTTGTTAGTAAAGATAAGGGCTCTGGGGCTACTACAGCACAGCAGTGAGGAATATGTTCACTAGAATACGCTTAAATAACAAAATATTATTTTCAAAATCGTTCCCCTACTCCAGTTTGCAAAACATTTGCTGAAATATTAAAACAGTAAAAGTGAATGGTATAATCTGACTCAAACAGTACAGATCGATCGTCCGTATCAAATACGGAACATAAAATACATCCCCTCTTAATTTCAAGAATAAGCGATTCAAGTTATGACATTTCATCAACAAAGTGACGTAATCTGATTCAGGATTCTATTTTGGTTCAGCAACTTTACCACACAATATTCCTCTTTGTGATAAAATATACCACCACCTAGAGATTATGTAAGACATGTGAAATAAGATGGAAACAAAATGCTTCTCACTGAAGTTGAACTGAAGGCAACAACTGCTAAATAGAGGAGAATTTTCATCGTTAAGACCGATGTATAAGGTACTATGGCGCCACCTTATAGAACTTGCAGGTGACACAGCTACTAAAAGTTTTGTGAATTTTTCCATCTTAAAGGGCAAATACTGGGTATTTTAACATTAATATATGTCGGTCGCAGCAGCCTGTTTGTTCGTTTGTGTATGCTTTTCTTCCGACGCCTTCAGATGATGGGCCAGGATAATTGGTCAAACATGACCGGAACATGATAAAATTTAACGCCAGCAAGTGTTGATCTTTGTAGAGTGTGTAATCATAAAATGACAGAATGGACATGTAATGGACCTTTAACACAATGTTACCATGTGTGTAACCATGGTAACTTTATGCTGAAAAGAAGGACCGACGAATAATGACGTTAAACGTCTTCCTTCACGGACATGAAACGAAGATTCCGCTAAAAATTGACGGACGAAAATAGGATCACAGGATCATCACCGTGGACCGATAACGCGGGAAGATGAAGTTGAAATTATTGTAATTGGTATATCCAAGAGTCTCCAGCATATCAGATCAAAACATCTATCGAACTTTGAACACTAACTGAGAACTGCAAATGCCGTGATAGTCAATTATTGTAATGTTCTTCTAGGATTGATATACATCTCAAATCGCTCCTGCCTGTCCCTCCATACCCAGGGAGAATAAACGTCTTGCTACTCTCGTTCAGCTATCACGGCGCAATCTTTCAATCAGAGCGCAGGATGGAAACAGACAGCAAAATTAGAAAGTAATTCCCGAGCGGTTTACTTCCTTCCCTCGTCGGCTGAAAAAAAAGAGATTGATAGGGCGTAGTTGGAATTTAATTAAGCCAGTTCCAGTCGGTGTGTCCCTTTCATTACGAAATTGAATTACATATGGCAATGGGTAACCCGAACACCTGTTTTGGTTTGTTTGTATTGCGCCAGCTACGAAATTTCCATCCAGGCTGTATTGGTTTTAGCGGAAGTACATTGTAATTAACTTACTTCGAAAATCGGAAAAAAAGAGTTAATTTCATGGTTGAATTCAGATGAGATCACGATAAGAAAAGGTGAGAAAACATTGGCGAGTGATGAATATTTGATGTGAAGAATAATATTTGAAATGTTAACGGCTTTTTCCTTATCAAGCCGACGTGTACGACGCCTTCCAACATATTTTTCTCTTCGTTTCGCGATTTGTATGCAGAGGCAGAGAATTCGCCCGTATTCTTATAGTAAACAGTCGCTGATTTTCATTTTTGATCATTCGAAAAGCGCGTCACCACAATTAGGTGCCCCTTCTGGTTGTTGTATTATTTAACGTGACCAATATGCCTCTTCTATCGTCGATGGATGCATGAAAATTTGCAGTGACTGATTGACATGAAAGATTCAGACCAATCAATCCTTTATGTGGCTCCGAGTTGCCGCTCTGGGTTGTTTGACTAATATGGCATTCAGCGGAGTCCAACGGAGAGATGAACTTCAGTTCTGTGCCGGCAAGTGTTTTTGCAGGTTTTTTTTTAAAGATTACTGCGAGGTCTCGCTTTGACAGTCGCCGACGCCTCGAGTACTGGTGCCCCGGCGTGCCATTGCGCTGGTTACGAGTCAAACCATGATCCGCAGAACGTGCACGTGCATTCTAATAATGCGAAATACATACTCCGCTGACTGTTAACCCATGCAATCTGGCAGAGGAGATCGGTTTTATAGCATTACAATACTAAATGCCAGCCACTTTAGTCTAATCATTAATTTTCCCAGTGGTGTCATCTTCATATGTAGAAAGGTTACCTATTATTTATTCTCTCGGCTGCATGATTACACGTAATGATATATGCAACGTTACTAATCTTTTACTCAGGCTGTGTAATCAAGACCGAAGTTCTTTAGCCTAGGGGAGAGTTAATTTCATTGTTCGAGTGTGCCGGCAGGCTGATCATAGATATCCCCTTTTGCATTTAAATCTTTTCTTTTAATCTGGCTTAACTCATGCCGTTTGAGGATTCTGTAAAGTTCACGAGTGCTTTTTAATGAAATCTCAAGGAGTAATTAGCGAGGAGATCACAAATCAAATCGATCTCCAAGACCTATTACCCGCGGTGGCCAACAGTTCACATTTCGCCTAAATTGGAGTGCGACGAAAGTTGCTGGGAAAGCCTAGACGGATGCACTTCATTGGCAGTTGGGTGGATCTTTTGATTTCAATAAATCACATACTATGATGTCCTTATGACGTGACAGTTTGCCGTATATGTAAATTTAGGGTTGTAGAATAGTATGGTCTCTTGGAATAACCTCTTGCGAAATTCAACCAAACATGATGTGTTCAGTGCTATTGCAGAATATCATGCCTGCACGTCAAGAGAGTACACAGAAATCATAGACTAAATACATTTTTAAATCATAAATTGTAAGATTGCAATCATACATTATTAAAAATCTTAATTAAGCTTTTCTCAAGTTGATGGAATAGGTGACTCGACCCGTCTCAAGTCTTCAATGATGTATTTTTCACACTACGTTTCAACACGCAAATTGCCCACATTAACGAGGACGCTGATTATATCAATAATTGCTTAGACTGTGGTAAAATAACACTATGATAAAAAGTTAACCATTGTGTATTTATTACATCTGTTACTCTGATGAAGGTCTCTGGTGTGTTGCCGAAACTTTGTTGCGAAGCAAAGATATTTTGAAGACTGGACACATGTTGAACCCTCGTATTTTTTTACTTTTCTGATATGCTGCTCCCGCAGTGCCACTCTAATCCCTTTGCCATGTCAGCTATTACAGTGGGACTGACTCTCAATTCGGGATCTCACTATTTACAAAAGCTTAGTAATGAAGATTGCAAGAAAACCTCAGGAGATTCTTGGCAACAACATATGTTCAACGACTGGGCTACAGATATCATGCAATATTTATATAACCATAATTGTAAATGCTTGTAATGTATTCATTTGTTTGTTTCTAGTTTTGTTTCTTTGTTGATTGGATGGTTGGTTGGTTGGTTTCGTTTGTATTCAACGCGACTACAAACCAATTCACTCAATTGTACATGTACATAGTAATACATACATACATACATACATACATACATACATACATACATACATACATACATACATACATACATACATACATACATACATACATACATACATACATACATACATACATACATACATACATGCATGCATGCATGCATGCATGCATGCATGCATGCATGTATGCGTACATTAATACGTGAGGAATGGAGAAAAATTGCAGTGATGATCGGTCGAACCTTGAAGAGTAAGTATCACGAATATCGGGATAGAAGCCCTATTACAATTATGCTAATTTTCTCGAAGGGTACGTATATATCCACTTTATGATGTATGTTTGAAAGCTTACTGCGTATAGTGTGTTAATTACGTGGGGATTGTGATTGTAAGAAAGGATGGCCAAGAAAGCCTCATTAAAAGAATTTGTCACCATCTGCCGCCATCCAACAGCACACGGCAAGGGCGTCTTTGGAACAGCATCCGCATTCTGTCCCGTAAAATTTGTATTCTTTAGGGGAAAGTCTGAATGCAGTGATTACTAATAATTGAAGTCGGTAGTTACATTTCGAGTGTCGTAAAAAGGACAAGGTATGTTTTCCAAGGGTTATAGATCAACAAGTCACTCCTGAAATAACACCCAGAGTTGCCTACTCATGGAAGGTGAAATGAAGGGTTGCACTGGATGTGCATCACAAGGTAGAAACAACTTTCCTACTAGATGGCGACACAGGAAACAATCTGTTGTTTATTTTGAGGACTGTGACGATACACGAGGAAACAAACTCCAGTTATTAGCTTCGGAGGACGTGGTTTCTGAAGTGGTTCTCCAGTGTCCCTCCTAGCGTTTGCATTACAGCGACAATCATGATGCAGTCACGCCCTTTGCCCTTTGCCACTTATTTACTCAGAAATTACACAAATAGAGCCTGCTATATCTACTTGTGACCAAAACTGAAATATTGGGATTTCAAATCTTTTAAGGGATTTTTAAAACAAAAGTGGAACAAGAGAAGAAAAAATATGTGTCGGCAAAACTGTCGTAACACAGAGGCGTATTAAAGTTGACTCACCTGAGTTCGAGTCTGCAACGGTACAACGCTTTCATCCGCAGAGGGAACTGAACATGTCCATCATCATGCAAAGTCGCAAAAAAGCGCTGAGTGTCTGTCAGCTTTGTTTGGGAGGGGAGGAGGTCACCTCCCGTTTTAGTATGCGAGTGATTGCCAGTGCCGACGAAGTAAAAACAGTCTTGAGAAATCTAGGTAAGCATGTCGAAAGTCAGGTGATACCATTTAGTAATGGGTGGGACGAGTTTCTTCCAACGAAAGAGTTTAATGAATTATCGCTCCGGCAACACACTAAGGCGGATGGAATTCGTCTTCAGGCCTAGGTAAGAAATATTAGCAAAGCGTACGGTCCATATCGTCAGGATGGAATTCTAGATAGCTAAGCTACGAAGTCCCACCTATGAGATGTAAAACACAGATAGTTGATGACAAAATCTAGGTTGTCAAGACGCAATTTTGACGATTTTTCCCGTCATACATGCCGTTTCAACATGGCGGCCTAAGATAACGTCGATGCGAAGGCAGCAGTCGTGGTAAGTTTTTACCGTTATTTTTAGTTTTGAAGTGAGAAATCGTGAAAAATGTATCGCCTTCCGGGTCAAATATCATGGAAAATGCCCTCGTGAAGTATTTTTGTCGAACGTTTGGTATTTTTAGAGAAGATAGATGTTAATTGCGGACTGCTGTGGGTCTACCAGCAGATCTGTGCGATTTTGCAATACTAATAGGAAATAGAGCAAACTTTGCATGAGTACCATTTAATAAGCTAGACCCTGCACATACGGTAATCTCAAAGATCAGATGGTAGAAGTCGCATGTTGTATACGACCAAGTCAACGAGTTGAGATCTTAAATTGCACTGCACTGCACCATACCGTGTACCATACTTGTACTGATACGCACGTGGTTTTCTATGGATATCGCACAGATCAGCTTAGCAGACCCACAGCAGTCCGCAATTAACATCTATCTTATCTAAAAATACCAAACGTTCGACAAAAATACTTCACGAGGGCATTTTCCATGATATTTGACCCGGAAGGCGATACATTTTTTCACGATTTCTCACTTCAAAACTAAAAATAACGGTAAAAACTTACCACGACTGCTGCCTTCGCATCGACGTTATCCTAGGCCGCCATGTTGAAACGGCATGTATGACGGGAAAAATCGTCAAAATTGCGTCTTGACAACCTAGATTTTGTCATCAACTATCTGTGTTTTACATCTCATAGGTGGGACTTCGTAGCTTAGCTATCTAGAATTCCATCCTGACGATATGGACCGTACGCTTTGCTAATATTTCTTACCTAGGCCTGGTCTTGTACGTCAGTTTTTAAAATTGCACCAAAAAGGCAAAATGTACGTCATGGATGACAGTAAGTCGATGCGAGTGACGCTGGGTATCGTTTGTTTCACTGTGACATCATTGGCGCATGTTCACACGTCTTCAGCTAAGAAATCACAGTAATGGTACCGGTAAGCCATACTGTGACGTCATTGATATCGTCAACGCACAGAGTACACGTCGACAACACGGCTGAGCCAGCATCATCGGTCCAGCCCATCGGTTCTGAAAGAATACGTATAATTCTTTCTGGAAGATTAGATGAAGTTACGTCTAGAAGGGATTTGAGATGATCTTCATAGGGCCAAATGCACTAACTAAATGAAAGTTTTCGAAATTGGGGTTCGAATTCTTACAAGAAAATTTCTCATCACGTAAGAAGAGAAATTGGACGTCG
This sequence comes from Ptychodera flava, assembly GCF_041260155.1. NCBI lineage: Eukaryota > Metazoa > Hemichordata > Enteropneusta > Ptychoderidae > Ptychodera > Ptychodera flava. Next base: position 35,756,858 of record NC_091933.1, read on the forward strand.
TCAATCTGTGACGTAATGGACTAATATGAATCATGCATTTTCATTGGACGTGTTGTGTAAAATATAATCTCAGCGGCCACATCATTCATTAGCGAAACGTGAACGTCACTGGGTCATTCCTTATCATATCGCTAAAACCTAAATATATCTACCTTATGCATTGTTTCGCTGTGTTAGCGTATGTACGCACATCGGCCGCGGTGCCCTCGCAGACTTGGACAATGAAGACGATTATAGCAAGCTGGATTTCACTCTACTCGCGGAGACGCTTGCTCCTATCCTCGAATTTCATGAAATGCGACCCTTTCCTTTAAAAGATTCCAAGTGTCTTGGTACTTTGTGCTATTACTCTAATATTTGTGCGCTACAGTTTTCTGTAAATGTCCCAGAAAAAATGATATGTATGACGTCGATTGGAAAGTATTAAGTTTATTCTGGCACAGTGTATAATAACAGTCTGACATTTGCATTTCATCAAACAGGTTTAATAGTGGAGATTTCTTAGGAACATTTTGATAGCAATCAATATGCATCAAAAGGACAAAAAAGTAGATATTTTAATCGCTGAGAATTCTTAAGAGCAACATTATTCGGTAAATTTTTGAAAGACAGATGTTATTGAATTAATTGCTAGTCCATGATTACGTTGTGGAACGCAATAAAATTTCTGTATTTACCTTCTTCCTTGCTTAGTTATTCGTATTGGTGTAACAATGTGTCATGTCGGCTGTCACGCAAGACTACCTGTTAGCTGTTTCCTTTTCAAAATTAACACAATCTCACTTCTGCTGATTTTATGTATACACTGTGAAAAAACTAATAAAACAGTACAAAGCCTCAGCCTTTTCTGGACAAAGACTCGGCCTGGGCAATTTTCGTTTGTGGATTTTGGCGGTATGAAACAGTACACGTGGTCTTGAGAATCGTTGCGCTCAGGCCTCAATGAAGCCTTCCGCTAAAAAAAGCGCATCGACCCGAACGTGTCTTTTCATCATGATTTCCAAGTACTGTTGCGGTACCTACAGGTAGACGACCTAAGGTTTTCTCATGAAAAAAATCGCATTAGGTGTGAGATGTCCATTGTTGGCGTGCCATTCGTTATCTTACAAACCGCCGGCAGGGAATAATGGGTGCATCATATTGAAATACGTAAAGATATAGTATTAGCCTCAGGAACAGTAATGCTTTGTATAACAAAGATTTGTATCAAGGGACAATGACACCCCTTCTCTCTACACACACAGACACACACAGACACACACACATCATTTATTCTTTTACATAAAAGACTCTGTCTCGTTCTGTCAACGCCGGAAAAGTCTGGAATTAATTCATGCGATACTTTTCACCAACTCTCCCGTCTGAACGATAAGAAACACGACAAAATTTGAATAAAAAGGGAATCAAGGCGAGATGTGACGGGTCCAGTCACAATGTACTGAGGGCTTACACGAATTCAGAATTCAGGAGACCATCCGCCCTTTTTTAGGCTGCGAAATTAGCTGAAGTCTGTAAGGAGGCGAGTGAATATGAGGAAATAATCGCCATGAGCTTGTATAATCACAATTTCACTCGTTCATAATACCAAAGACGGAAACTATTGCAACCGAGTGGGGACAAATGCGTATGCAAATCCGCTAATGGTCAGACATCAAATTCTAAAAGCGAACATATGACTCACTTCAAAAGGATTTGTGTTAACTATTTAATCATTTGAAAGTTGTATGATAAACTTAAAATTTTGATAGATTTTCCATCACCTAATATAAACATATCAGGATAAATATTGAGTCAAACATTTTACTACATTAACACGCCGTTAAATGTCTTTCCATACTACTGTATACATATATGATCAATGTTGGTAGTAATCTTCAAAATGAAAGAACTTTTCTTGACTCTTACCCTGTAAATAATTAATTATGCAACTAGCATTTAGCATTGCATTCTCGGCTAGCCTACACATTCTATAATAATTTGTCTCCTTGTTTCATACATGCATATGATTGTAAAATTATGAAATGCAAGTTTGAAATGAATATGAACGATTCTTGTAACTATTTTTAGAATTTTCCTTAGCTCACAGGCTTCGTCAAATCTGATGCAGTCTTCACAAGATTTATAATTTTACCTTTATGTTCATTTTCCGTATTTCTGCACTCCACGTATATGTGTTCTTTCGTACAATAACTAGCCAAATATTATGTACATTACATTATTTTTTAATCGTGTCGGTTGAAATTCGTCAAACTATCAGCTATGAAAGAACACGAGGTTGCTGTGACAACCTTACAGTTTACCGCCATTCACTGACATTGAGAAATTTACAATTGACAATTTTTATTTACTTTGAATCGGTTATGTATCATTCATGATTTGCAAAGATTGTATCTAAGAACAGCTAGCTGGCTGTTTCTCACGTGTGCGATGCAAGGCTTCGAAGTTTTTGCAATTTTCATACTACATATATGACTTTGTTGTCGTGATGTTATGAACAATTTGCATATTGAACTGACTTGAAATGTTACACACAAATACAAATATAGCGAGATAGAAAAAAATAGAACCAATTAGTCGTTTTGATCGGATGTTTTGTATCGTGGGAATATTTGCATGATCAATTTTTGATACAAAGATGGCTCTGATCAAAAAAATTATTGATAAATATAATAACATGAATCAGTAATGCAGGCTTCGAGAAATTTTAATACATAAGGGATATGAATCATTTTATTTGGTTTAAGCAAACTCTAAGAAGTCGACAGTCCTTTTTTTTGCAAATTAGAACTGAGCATCTTTTGGTATGAGTTGAATATTTGAAAATATCAGGATGGGCCGTAGCTTTATTTTCACGATTGTTTCTATAATTATGCCATATTTCATCTTTCCAATGTCTATGTTGTAATAGGACATTATTCAGCTTTTGATAATTCATAGTTGTTCTATCATAAACTGCATACGAACTACACAGATGCTGCATAAACACGATGAGCGTGAATACACGTGTAGACGTGTACTGTGTTTGTGCGCCGTCCATATCAGTGTGTTATTTCATCCGCCGCCAACAAGAATGCAAAGTATATGGTATGCATCCGTATTGTCCACGGGTGAATGTTTCAATAATAACACTGTAAAATTATTGGAATTCTAAACTTTTATCACTGCATCGAAACACATGAAAAATACCCAATCGGTGTGTTTAAACAGCTATTTTAATTCCAACAAGACAGATGTATCGTATTCTCATTTGTTCGATAATTCGTTTCAAATCAGGAAAACTTTGCAACAGGTTGTTTCCACCAGGGCAAAGTTGGTGATTTAATTACTTTGATGTCTGCGTGCCGGCTACCATATATTGTATACGCCGGTGGTCGTCATCTGCAGAAGTATTTGTAAATAGCGAATGAGGTCTCCGGTGTTCATTGCATTGTTGCAACATGGGATATCGTTATTAAGAACAACATAAACATAAACACAACTATGCCATATTCATCATGAGTTGGTATATCCCACAGAAGAATTTTGGATAATGTAAAGGTATGCTGTGAGGATGTAACTTCACAGCGTAGATGTTGTAAAAATGTTTATTCTCGGAGTGTCTGAAAGATAGAGTGACTGTAAAGGTGACTGTTGAGTATTGAAACATCTTATAATCAATGCGATGTAGGAATCACCCGATTCTGTGATTGCATTGACTTGTGCACCTGTCCTCCGGCGACAAACCCGACAAAAAGCGTTAACGTTCTTAGCCCTGCGAAACATTTGTATATGAAGATGGTTATTTTGAAATGCTGTTTTGGAAAGAGTTGTCTTACTCTTTCTGGTATCCCGGGGGATAAAGGCTACAATAGGGTTTTAGAAAACGAGACTGCATTTATTTCTTCTCTATATGATATACATAATGTACTCTGGAACAGGAGAATAGTTGCATTCATGGTCATTTGTAAATCGATATGCACTTTGAAGTCGGACATGGTTCATACCCGCGGGGAAAACGAGTTATGAAGGGCGGATTTGTAGTCTGCCCCCGTTATTTTTAACCTTTAAAGATGCATGTGATGGATTTCGTTCTTTTAACCTTTGAGAAGCCTGACAACACAATCATCGCTCAGCCATAAATCAACCGTTCCCATGGCTATGATACGACCGCCACCGTGATTTCTGCTATGTTTTAATAACGATTTCTCGTTGTAAAAGACATCAATATACTGAAGAGACGATAAAAGACTTAAATGCACACGAGAGAGAGAGAGAGAGAGAGAGAGAGAGAGAGAGGGAGAGAGAGAGAGAGAGAGAGAGAGAGAGAGAGAGAGAGGGGAACGCATCTAGATAACAGTACTGCTTTGATATTTTCAGAAATGTGATATTACTGAAATTCTTTTATTCCTTGTTTCTCTTCAATCATTCTCAGTGAATATATGTCCAAGTAGATGTCTAGTTCATTCAAGTAATACAGCAGGGTAGGAAAGACTGTAGATGACTTCAGAGCGAGGTGAACTCTGTGTACACTCTACAGGTTGGCCACAGAATATGTAGAGATTAAATTTAATGACGCAAACATCTCTAAACAAAGTGTATTTTTACCAAAATCCAATACACTTAGACAGGTTCCACAATAAAATGTCAAATTGTACAGAATCAGAAACATCATGTCAACAGCGAATGGGTGCGTTCTGTAGACAGCACGTAGTTTTTACGCAAGTTACATTCTCTATAGGCAAAATGCGGGTACATTATGGCAAGGTCTTATCCAGTGTGATGCAACTGACGCAATTGTTCGAGCGAACCGCTGCGGGAGCTGTCTATCATGCTGCGAAGATGTGTCATCAAAACACCACAAGTTTTTGCAAGGTTTTGTCTTACCAACTTTTCAAAACGACATTATTACCTCCCCATCCGGGCAACAGACCATTTCAATGGCTCTGTCTCCTTCAATGCTGATATCAGGCGGGCTACATTTACCGGTATCTTCTCAGAGAATTCTTTTTTTATTATGTCACTGTATAACCGATAAATTTTTCTGCGACGAAGTTAATCTTTCAAGGATTATAAATTGTTGCACGTGAGTTTTGGAGTTCTGGGCACATGTAAAAGAGCGTGCACGTAAATAAATAAAGACATGAGGCGGGAGAAGATATTGCAAACCCGTAAACAACTTATCAACAGACGGAGAGACTCTATCTTTAGCTGCAATTCCTAATATCACCGGGAGTTATGTCATGTGCAGAACCTCTGTCGTATTGTTCTTTCATATCTAAGGGCAAGTACATATTTTATGAGACGCTTGAATAAATACTGCATGTCTATGTAAAAAAAGACTAAAGACTTACAACGATGCAATACATATTAACATGCTTTGCTCAGGTGCAGCCAACGAACAATGCACTTTAAAAGGGGTCTTTACTACGACAAGATATATTGTGCATGACAAATAGTGTGAACTGATTAATTTTAAGTCATGAGGGTATAAATTAGCTGTTCATAATTTGCCCTCCCACTGAAAATTTTTTGACCCCCCCTCCCGCACTCAAAATTATTTTTACCCACTCCCTACTTATTTTTGCCTGTTTCCCCCTCCCATTGCCAATTTTTGAAGCTCCCCCGCCTTGCGGCGAAAAAGACTTGCCGATTTCCCCTGCCCTGGAAAAAATCCCCTCAATATTTGTCATCCATTTCTCCCTGCAGACATGAAGCTACCCTACCCTTAGATGAAAAACCTGTCGCTTTTCCTGTGCCGTGTGAAAAAAATTCCCTGAAAATTAACATTCCCATGCAGACACATACTGCAGTGATCTTCTACCAGAAACACCATGGCTCAACTTTCCCTGTCCCCGTTTTTAAAGTAGCTCCCCCATTGTCCTCATTTTTCTCCAAGCCCTGTCCCCGGGACAATCAACCGATATAACCAATATCTGCCCTGCCCGACAAAGAAAACTAAAATTTGCTCCCCTGCCACCTAAAAATATGTCCCCTACCCGAGCAAAATTAAAATTTCCCCTGCCCTCAAAAATTTCTCCCGGAATAGCTTTTTCAATGAATAGCTTCGTTGGCTGCACCTATTTGCTGTAGTGGTAGTGAGTAGAATTACGTGAAAAGGTGAATTCTTACCGCAGGATGGGGGTGAGGCCAACTTGGCAAACGGATCGAAATCTGTGACATGTATGTGAGATATGCTGTCCACTCAACTGACAGGTAACTGTTTGTGATGAACGTGTCATTTGTTACAAGGCCACTGATAGGATGAAAGACAATTGCCATATTGTGACGATGACAAATTGTATCGTTATTCGTTTAGTAAGTTGAAAGATTTGGGTGACGTCATCACCGCCTCACGCTTTATACACAAAGCGATAGAATATGCTGGCAAAAGCAAAACACTGGGTCAAGACTCCACTGAAGAATGCGACGGCTATATATTGTAGAATCGTAACATCTAAAACGCCTTCTGACTCAATGACTTTGCTGAAACAGCATTACGGTGTATGGAAATGGCGACTCTATGACCGATAACAAATCTGTCAGACACTGTGATAAAATAAATCAGTATGGCATATTCAGAGCATTCCCCAAGAAATATAATTCAAGGCGCAAAGTTATGGAGTGTTGATAGCCTTCGTTGGGATGTTCAGAAATTGGCGGTGTTTGATGAGATCATACTGAACACTTGCTAATGCAATAGACGATTTTCCGCTGATTGCGAGATCTCGCGAGACTTTAAAACATGCCCGTAGAAACAGGTTTCCAGCTTAGTAATACAATTCAAACTTTGTATGGAACTAGAAAAAGTGCAGAACTGAGCAAGGTTGCAACTTCATATATTTTATGCAGTGTTTAAAGTAATTAGCGACTTGTCCTGTTTTACGCAGTTTGTCCTGTGTTGCGAGAACGCGTCCACTGCGAACCACATATTCTCGCGATATCTCGGAATGTCACGCGCGGTTCGGAACATGCTAATGCAATTGTCGTGTTCTCACCGTGTCAAGAAAGCGATGCATATTACGAAATCCGTTTGTTAGTTCTGATGATGCATACGAGGCACGCCGCGGCTTTTACTTTTCGCCTACGGGATTTTGCACCGTGTTACTTTGTTCCTTGGCTCCTCTTAAACAGACGAGTTCACCACCTGTTGTTTTCGTCGATCGTTTTATTTCACGTGAAAGTGATGCTGAGTCCTTCGCCTTGCAGCTCCGTCGGCTCTATCTTTCCATTTCACACTAATTACTAAATATTATGCTTGGAAAAACTACAGTTTCTCTTTCTACTCTAAACATCATATCGGAATGTCTTGCATTCATTTTTTCAAGACAGGCTTTGCATGACTCGTGTCCGAAGTTGTAGACGACTGAATTTTGGCCCTGATTGGAATTCATTGGTCTACAATGACATTGCATGCTGTCTGCAATGTGTAATGGCTGACATTTGGTATTTTGACAAACTTTTGGGAGAACAGGTAAATAACCATACTTGTATTCAGGAACAAAGAACCTATTATATTATGAAACGTTACATCTGTTTCCTCTGTAAGATCTCTACTTACTCCACCGTTTAATACAGGACATTTTGAGTTTCAAGAGTCCGATAGATTTTTAGGTAATGTTGTACGGTGACGCATGGTTTCTACATGTATTATTGATTTGGTAAGAGAATGGTAGAAAGTTTCATTGAGGAAAGTTTGAGCAAACTTTACTTTCGAGGTGCACACTGTCTCAGTCTTTCCAGACCGACAATAGCGTGAAGCACCCTCGCACTGCGCAGATTCTGCCTGAAGATGGCGCCCTGTTGCGCTCGATGCCATTTACCAGGCAGCTGTTGCCTCATTTTAGCGTTTGATAGCTCACCTGCAAACGACCGCTCATCCATGCCCCATCAAATTCATGACCAATCAATGCATGCAATAACTCTCTTCCAAGTTCTGTGTTGGTCGATTCAAGCATGACAAAATACCGACCTTACTACCTTTTTTCAATAACCAGTTACAAAGTTGTAAACGACGACACACATCAACTTAAACTCCACTCTTATTGATATGCATTGAGGAATGAGATTTGTTAGGGATGCGATTTATTTTCATCCCATTATTTCCTGACCAACGGATCCGGTAAATTTGTGGATGGAGAGACTGTGGTTAGATACAGGCATACTTATATAAGCGTCCTGCTGCGATTCAGGTCTCTTAAATGTTTAATGGTACTGATCATACATTGGTTATTCCGCAACTGAGGTAGACCGTGATGGAAGGATCAGTTGTAGGTCAACACATTTGCTGGTTGGATTTGGAGCATGCTCAGTGGGTAAACACATTTTGTGGTTGGGTTGGCAGCAGGTTCAGTACACGTGGCAAAAAATAGCACAATAAACAATGCAGTTCAAATCAGTGTCAAAAGCTTGAATGTTAGAGTTCGACACATTTACATTTACACTACTTGTAAGTAGAGAATTTATGTGAAATACCTAGCTCCAAAATGATAAATTTGCTATTTCGCATTTGTAAAGTATTAGCAAGTAATTCCACCGAGTGGCCTGTTAAACAGATGTGACGCGATGACGTGGCCACATCTGTCACACAGTTGCTGGTCATAGTGTTTTTTTGTCTGGCATTTGAATATCTGTAGCAGTATTGCACTAAAAAACTGCACGGCTTAGCGAGCAAGTTGCGACCATTATGACAGAAGCAAACAACACCATTCCATTACTTACTTTACAAGACGGGCATAGGATCCCTCAAATTGGACTTGGAACATGGAAGGTAACATTTCAGAATAAGAATGCATATATAAGAATCATTCAAATACTAGTAGTTCCTATACCTGGGTGAACACCTCTTTTCTGCCCTTTGCTTTCATGCCATTTTTTTGGGTAAAAAATTTGTCATTTTGCTCATGCTCTTCAATATGGAGTGAGAAGGTGACTGCTATTAACTGCGAATGTGGAGTCTTTCACCTCCATATAACATCACACTGTCTCTTACAGTGTTCGCCTGACGAGACCGAGGCAGTTGTCATGGCAGCACTTGACGCCGGCTACCGCCATATTGACTGCGCTTTTATCTATGGTAATGAAGTCGGGGTCGGCAACGCTATGAAAGGGAAACTTGACGGAGGAAGCCTATCACGGGAGGATATGTTTGTCACGAGCAAGGTAGACAATACCTCATTTGCGATCCAATATCGGTGACTAAAGTCTTAATGCCGTTACTGAAAACCAGGGCAAGTTTGTTTTGTTTTGTTTTTGTTTTTTTTTGTTGTTTTTTTTGGGGGGGGTCGCACCTGGAAAATACACTTTAGTCGAACCGGCTCTTCATGAAGTCGCTATATGTACGCACCTATTATTACCGCACCTTGCCAATCTTTTGTAGCGATGGTAATATCCTAAATGCTCTCCTAGTCCGTTCGTTACTTTGACTCTTACTCTCTTACTCTCTGTATATTTAGCCATTGGTAAAATTTGAACCTGTTTAAACTTAATTTTTACAGCCTGTACTATTAACGTAAGATGGATTATTGAATTCTGAAAACTGGTTGCATGGATATCCAGGAGCTTGAGTTCCTTTGTAGTTCTATCAATTAGTATATGACACGCAAGTTTCAGTGACATGAGTAAAATTATTTTCAGTTGTGGAACACGTATCATGGGAAAGATGACGTCAAGTCCGGGTTTTTGAGGTCATTGGAGAGCCTCCAGTTGGAATATTTGGATCTTTTTCTAATACACACACCAGTCGCATATCAGGTAAGTTTAAGCCTTCTCAAATCGATCATGCCGAGAATTTTGCAAGGTGGGTTTTTAATCCAGAATTCATGCTGACAATTGTAACAGAACTTGATGAGACAAAAATGGATAAGTAATGCAAAATCAATTCAAATTCAAACGGAAAAATACGTGGGACATGTAGACCTGGTTTTTCAATGATCGTAATTTCATAATAATATGTAATACTGTAATGATATTACTATTGACGAGTATGATATCACAATACAAACTGATGCTAGCTACTATTCGCAGGCAGATCATAATTATATGAATAGTCTTCTTTGAACTCGCCTGCAAGTGTCTTTGCTCATACTTGCACGTTTTCTTCTGTCTGATGCCGACTTGCAAAACTTTTGAACTTCAAATTTGTCTAAGACACTTGGTAGTCGATGTATCATGCGTAAAGTGGAAAGGTAGTGCATTTTCTGACTGCGGTATTACTTTTTATTGGAGCTAACAGAGAGGTGACCAGATTTTTCCTAAAGGAGATGATGGTTATCCAATCTTTGCTGACGTCGACTACATCGAAACGTGGAAGGTAATTTTAGTGCAGAGAGCACTGTTTTTACCCCTAGACACCCGAGGGTAAGCCGTCAGCAAACAAATTAGTTTCGACTCGATCCTCAAGAAACCGAATCACGTGTATTTGTACAAGCCAATCGTTGATTTTCACTTGGGGCTATGCAAAAAAAAAGCGCGCCGCCAAAACTGCGTAAGTAACACTGACTTGCCGTGGTAGATATCACCGACACCTCTTTCACCATATATGGACATATGCAAATTTACTTTGACTCTGGCAAAAACTTTTGCAGTAGTGCATCTTACATAGGTCACATGGCCCATATATCTGTGTGCCCTCACCGAATATCATGAAACCATGTAATATAGTACTTAATGCAAGCAAGAATACGGTTTTAGATGAACATTTGAAGATAGGACATTTATCACCTGATCACAAGCTATATCAAGTGTAATCTTAAAAAAAATTAAAGAACCGTGTTCTGTATGGAGCGGCATTTATACTGCAACAACTGAGCTGTATCATAGCACACAGAAATAAATACACCAAAGAACAACGACTGTTGATGAGTTAATGTAGATAATATGATTCATTTTATTCAGGGTATGGAGTGTTTGGTGGAGGAAGGTTTGGTCAGGTCCATCGGTTTGTCCAACTTCAACGAGAAACAGATCCGGAGGGTTCTTGAAGTCGCAACCATTAAGCCAGTCATTAATCAGGTAGGCTGTCCCAAACGACTGAAAACAATTAATGACGAAGACGTTTCACTCGACTTTTTCAGTGAGGTTGTCAGTTCAGAATCCCTATTTTGAAGAAATCAATTCAGCGAATCTCGAAGCGAATGGACGCCATTTCCAGTGTCCTAAGTACTTTGAAAAGATTCGGCATATAGCACTCACTACTGGGAAAAAATCATCAACCCAAAAGTCGTACCATGAAGGTGAACTAAATAAATCCCTCACCGATGCCCGGTCAATGAGAAAAAACAAATAAACGACAGCTAAATTTGCTCATCTTTTTAAGAAAGGTAATTGAGATCGAGAAATTCAAAGTCATTGAAGTGAAACCAGCGAGAGAGACTGAGAAAAGCTATGCTGACCTCTGTTATTCAAGCAAACATTATCTAGTCAAAATTCAATGTACTTCGCCCATTAATGGCTTTATTTTATCAATTTTTCAGATTGAAGTCAATCCCTACTTTACAAACACCGCGTTAATTGAATTTTGCAAGTCGAAAAACATCACAGTTGTCGCCTACAGCCCCCTTGGACCGACTGCTCATCGAGCCGGGTAAGTCCGGTGAACAATCGTTCAGATTGTGTTTCTTTATCGACATCAGCCAAACTTCCCCTTCTCCAATATACCAACGAATAGACTGCAATTATAAAATGGCTCCTCGTGTTTATGTCTGGCCATCGCTTCCGTCATTATAAACTTCTTGCTTTGAAGTTTGATGTCTTTGTCCTGTTCCATGCCCTCAGATACTCTCCTGGTGATAAAATCTTACTGGAAGATCCTGTTATTAATGCCGTTGCCAAGAAGCATCGCAAAGCGCCCTCACAAGTTGCTGTGAGATACGCAATAGACAAGGGCCTTGTTGTTCTCACCAAGAGCAGCAAATTCGAACGTATCAAGAAAAATATTCAAGTAGGTACTTTACAGATTGCGAAAATTGTAATGCCTAAGTAGCTTTCCTCAAAGATTCAAACCTCGGATAAACCATACTAATATCGGAGTTTTAACGACTTACGGAAGAACCGCCGCTGGGAATTTCGAGATCGAACATGTCACGACGACAGCTTATTGTACATCAATTCACCAAACGGCAGGGGATTTTATAATTGGGCGGGAAATGAGTGGTGTGCCAAAAACAGAATTGCATAATACTTTGAAAATGCGCTATCTCAAATTGTCGCTGCTCTCTTTGAAGTAACCCAGGGTGGTATATTCCGTAACTTCTACAAGTATTTCCTGTCAATGTGATAATTGATTTCTTCACAACTCTGTAGGTGTTCGACTTTCATTTGGATGAAGATGACATCGTGGCTATCGACAATATGAACCAGAATCAGAGAACAGTGCCGTCGACGATGTAAGTCTACACACGATACTGACTGCAGGGTTTAAAGTAATGAATTTGCCTTCGATAATTTGTCACCAACTTGTAACCAGAGGACGCATAAGCCGTCTCAGTCGTGATATCTAGCTATTTCAACGGTTATCGTTATTGGCAACCAATCCAAAGGACAATGAACACTGAAAATCTGACGAGAATCTTTTGAGGTAGAGTTAAAGAAGTCTATGAATAAATTCAGGGCAAATCATAGAGCAGAATGCTATAGTTTTCAAACAAATTTAGGGACTGGTCAGTTTCTTCGGCCTGGGGGGGGGGGGGGGCGGTGGATTATTTTTTGCCGACATCAAAAAGTGTCTGACCCCCCTATTCCAAATTTTGAAAACAGGGTGACCCCCTATCCCAAATTTCGAAAACAGGGTGACCCCCCTGCACTCGACAACTGTAAAACAAAAGGTGGACTTAAAATATATATATATATATATATATATATATATATATATATATATATATATATATATATATATAATATTTTACATACATTTATATTTTAACTGTCATTCTGTGTTTTAATGAAATTGTTGACATGTCAGTTGTAAGATAGGAATTTCAAAGTGTCAATCTTGAAGTTTGAATACAGTACATTTTGAATGAGCTGTGAATGTATTTTACATTTTCTATGCTTAACCAGATGTCCTGAACAGAAATGGATGTCAATCATTAATATCAAAGAGGAAAAAAGCAGTAAATCAAAAATTTTGATGGGTGTTAAGACTTGCCAGCCATCCAATTAAATTTCCTGAGGAGCCATAGAGAGGCATTTTAGCCAAATCTGATGTGTGCAGTGTCTGAGATGACCTTTTCTTGTAACATTGAAACCATAGAAGCATAGCTAATAATGACAAAAACTGCCCTTTTAACTGTTATTTTGGTCATAAAAAAGCATCATTCTACAGAAAACCTGAGACACAAAGGAAAACAGTTGCATCGATGACAACGAAAGATATCTTTTCATTTTTCTATCTCTAAAATAAGTCACTGTATCAAATATATATTGTGAAATATTTGTGCATGTTGCTTTCTCATACTGAATTCTCATAGAGAGAACAGGAAAGTATCAGGAATTTGTCACGCTTTTCATATGAAATGCAGATTTCATAATGGTACAGTTTCACTTAGCAAACATCAAGATATCTCGGGCATATATCTCTGATTTATTAAAGTATGGCGCCCGAAGGGCGCGGAGAAAAATATGAAACATCCTGATATCTCTGGTATGGTATATTACTTTTATATAAAAGTCATGCACAGGAAGGGCGTGCTGAAAAATGGTATTATTCTCTGATATATCAAAGTAATGTGATCGAAGAGCACACTGAAAAATATTGAACATACAGATATCTCTGATATATGTATGCCTGATATGTTAAAGTTGGGCGTGCTGAAAATAAGCTTCTGATTATTAAAGTTATGCGCCCGAAGGGCGCGCCGAAAAATGCAACTGAATGATGAAATTTGTGGCTGACACGATGCATTTTAGGCAATGATGAGCCTGTGTCGAAATTCAAAAACACACTGACCCCCCCTATTGGGCATTTCAAAAGCATGGTGACCCCCCCCCCCTATCACCAAAGTCAAAAACAGGGTGACCCCCATGAATCCACCGCCCCCCCAGGCCGAAGAAACTGACCAGTCCCTTATATGTGATAACAGGTACTTATAAATGTCGATGTCTCCCCTTATATTGACAAGCATCCATTCAAAGAATTTACTTCTATCCACTTTCACCAACAGGAATTTAAAGAGTCCATACTACCCGTTCTGAGATCTGCTTACGGACTTCTGAAGAACGTTTGAAATTCACTGTCAACCACCAATCAGCAAGAAGGTTTGAGCGCGGGTACACGATGTGTGAGAAATCCATGGGGAAGCCATGGTTGGTGAAGAATTTAGCGTCTGTTTTCTTCTGTGACATTATCCCTTGAAAAAAGAGACATAAAACAAATACCAAGCATATATGAACATTTCCGCTGCCTAGTAGGCATAAGGGTTAGAAAGACCGGATACAAAAGCCAGTATTATTTGCATCTTTTGGGACATCGTACAACAGTCACTGCACCTGTATTGTCCTACGCTAAGTTCAGATCTCGACAAAAGTATATAACTTAGCACTTGTACAGATGTAGGCCTACCCCATTGGTTTATTTAACACGTTACCCTTGAAAGCCATTTTTATAACCAAAGAAAAAACCGTAACGGCATAAACTATGGACACATTTTTTCTATGTCCTCACCTAATTTCCATCTGAACCGTACAGTGACCATTTCTGGGGTCGCAGGTTGTATGAAACCCATGCAATAACAGAGGTCAGGCTCAGTCATAGCCATCTTTGACGAAGTGACGTCATTGACGTCAACATGTAACCCTATTACGCCACCATCGGTGTGTTTTCTGAACGCAAATTAACATTCTGAAGCAAAACATAAAAATTTATCCCAAGTATCACTTTTTATTGTTATCTACTTATTAAACTGAACAAACAAAAGTTTTTGATTTAATATAGAATGCCAAAGTCAACAAAAGAAAAAGATTTGTCGTGTGGCAAACTGGTCAAAATTATAATACAATGTATTCATGATTTGATGGCGAGCGGGCTACTGACGACAATATAATTTATTAATAAACTTCTGAGTACAAAAAGAACAGCAAATGTGTTTTCAATTACTTGTAAGTAGACAACATATTTCCGCATTTACTAATATGTATGTGATTATTTCCATTGCTGTATTCGTTGTGGTTGTTTTTTGACGTTGTTTTACGGTGTTCTGGTATCACGTTTTACTGTAGCGTGTAAGTTTCCAGATTCTATCTTAAATCAATTCCCAATCATTCATTTTATCCATGGACAGTGACAAAAAATAGTTGAACATTGATTTTCTTTTCAACGAAGGACACCGCAACGCCATGAAAACACTATTGCAGTGCGTGCAGACGAATTAAACAACCACACGACAACGAGAAACATTCTGCATACAAGGCCAGCGAAATAAAATACGCAATATTGAAAAGTGATGCAATGTATATTTTCAGTTCTTCCATGACTGAGGTACCATGCCGACCTAAACGTTTGCAAAGAGCTAGCTAACATCTTGCCCGATCTGTCCTATACACATAATCTGAATCACCATACCAGCTTTTTTGGAATCATATTCATGTTGTGGATTTTAGGCATATTGTATGATAGACAGAGATCGTTGGCCGAGTTACTTCATTTTAGGGTCTCTAATCAAATTTGAAAGTAAACTAAATCTAAACAACATCATTTAATCCATAATTAATTTCCCGCTATATCAGACCAACGTAAATATGAGTCAGGGAAGGGATAGTCGAGTAACTTGAAGTCGAACTGATAGATACGATACAACTTCAAGATATTCTCCGGCGAAACTTTCGAATAGTATCGTCTAAGACTCCCAGTATCTGAACTTTTTGTAGCATCTTCATCGTTTGCAGGAAAGACTACTTTCCCATCGACGCCAGCTTGTTGTAGGATGTAGTGGGCGTCCTGTTTCATATCCTCCAGCTTGCCGATGATGTCATAGCCCACGTGACAGATGGAGCATAGTTTGTGAATCGGTATCAAGTTCTTATCGCTGAAAACTTCTTTCGAAGAAGCTTTGTCAACGAGGTATTGGACATACTCCTCGAATTTAACATGTTTGACTTCCCTACGCTTGCTATCACGTTTCTTCAGAAAGTCTGCAATTGCCTCATACATCGGGGACTTCTCCCCGGGGATTTCAACGCCCTTTCTGTAGACAGACAGAAGGCGTTCAAAGGGGTGGCGCACGAATAAAAATTTGAGATAGCCATCGAGGCGCTTCTGTTGCTCTTTTATCGTTAGTTTCTCCAGATAGCGATAAGCCTTCAAGTTTTTGGCTGCCCGGGTGTCGTTTGCCGTGATATTATTGGTTGAATCAGCTATTCCAGAGAGTACCAACCACACCTTGTACCAATTTGTGACTGCAACCTTTGCAACAGGACAATATAACAATTTGTACTTATCTAGGTAAAGAACTTGACCATGCTGATCGGATTTGACATTGAGACGATTGCATCCTTTACGCAGAATAGCTTTCCGTCTTTCGTAGATCTCGCTTCTTTTATGCTCCTGAGAATAGAAATAGGAGAGAGGTCGATCTTGCTATGATTTTTATAGAAAAATATTCAAATATTTGCTTATTTCCATGATGAGAATAAGTTTAATGTAGCCTGTTTTTACCACATATAGTTAGGGACGGAGAAAGTGATGGTTTGAAATGATCTGTCCATTACGACGTTTAATTTCCCTTCAATTTTTATCATTATTAATTCCTGCAAAAGGTAGCTGCAAAGCAAAAGATAAACTAACTACAACATCCGTGATTCGAGGGCAAAGGCTGGTCGACTATTGAACGTACAAATCACATTCATTACAAAGTATGCACTAAATTTAGTGATGGGGGAAAAACTGTATTTCATATTAGTAGCTGAATAAAGTGGGAAACTACATCAATTTAAATAAGTTGTTATTTTCCTAATGAATGCATACACTACGGGTACAGAAGTGAATAGACAAACTTAATGGTGAGAAAATGTCATGTTCTTATCTTTTGTACAAATACATCGCATGGAAGCACATATCACTCCATCGACTTGATCCGGCTAAATTACTTCATGACATATTCAACCTTCAAGATTGCAGCGGTTATTATTTAAGATTACGGTGCATCATTAATATTCCGTTTCTTTTCGGACACAAATTCATTAACTAACAAATACATGTAGACAAAAGTGCAGTTGGCGAAAATAAAATATTTATGTCTCTTTGCCAAGGAAACGAGAACACTGACACCGTTTCCCGAGTACATTTTTTATAAACCAAATTGCTTCCTCACTCCTTGTGCTAGAATGACGAAAATGAAAAGATTATTTTCCCGCATCTCTACATGCGAGTCTGTTGAATCAACTGACACCACACCAATCTCAGGTTGTCTACAAAGTAAAATCGAATTACGGAATCGATGCAATAGTTTTGATGTAACAAAACGGCCCCTGCGTTGATGCAAAAGAACAAGTAACTGTCCATACTGTTTGTCAGTGATTGCTGTCCGTGTGTTACCTACCTTCACCACTTTGACGCCGTGTTTCATCGGTGGTGCTTGAAATGTCTTGGTGACTCGGCAAGAATGCATTGCCTCTTCGGTGTCAGACATCAAAGGGAAAAATTGTGAATGGGTTTAGTTATTGATGAAACGTATTTTCATTCATGAAAATACTCCTTTGTGCAAAATACAACTTAAAACAAGTTTTAGGACAGTATATTCTACGAATGAAATTCAACAATCTATATTGATTGCCCGAAATGTCGTAATGTTATTATAGAAATAAAGGGAGACGCCCTGACCAATAATGTTTATTTATGGGCAAGAGCGAAAGGAAAGCCAAAAATTAACGGGCGAGGCTTGCCGAGCCCGTCAATTTTGGCTTTCCTCTCTCCAGCGCCCATAAATAAACCTTATTGATAAGCGCGTTGTCCTTTATTTTCATTATATTATGAACGAACCCAGGAAAACCGTCAAAATTTAAGAATATTTCCTACGCGAAAGACAACGGGGCCTCAGAACATGTACAAGATGCGACGCGCTGTCGCCTTCGCTGTAAAATCTTTGCAAATCCGAATATATTTTGGAAAACAAGTGTCTAATCCTGGCCCACAAGTGCTTCATTTTGTTTGTGATTGATTGTAATCTTTATACAAATTACAGTTTATGTTTTAGTTGTAAAGTTACCATGTTGACATTATTATTCATATTTACTGGCATGTAAACAAGCTATTATTGTGTAGTTGTGGTCAGTCACGTGCTTCAGCTCGACCAATTAAAATGCGACGGACAGGTCATGGTAATATAATTAAAAGTTAGTGCCCACACGTTGCATACTGAGTGAGTTCTATGTGAGTGCAGTAGGGTCAGATATGCATAAAATTTGTGAAAGCTTGCCATTTTAAGCAAAACAGGTTGATATTGAGTCATCCCAGATAAATCAAATACAGCGGTGTGTAATGGCACAAGAGTGCGTTTTACCAATCCATATCTAGCTTATTACATAGTATATCTTCCCCCCTCCACTGTCTATGATAGTATACACTGAAGAGCTTGTTGTTTGCCTTAAAATGTTAGCTAATTCGAATGACCAGTGAAGATTTTTTTAAATCCTCACCTTTGAGATCCTCCATTGGAATCACCATTATCACGGCCAAACAAGACAATATTGTGATTATTAACACCGCACATCGGTACTTCATCTTGACCTACAAACGGAAAATGTCTCATCAGTATGTAGGGGAGGTTGTTTCATTTGGAGGGAACTGTTAAGAAAGAATGAAAGATCTAATGCAAGCAATGGGTTAGAGAACTCTGTTCCACAGATTGTTCATCTTTCTATCTATCTATCTATCTATCTATCTATCTATCTATCTATCTATCTATCTATCTATCTATCTATCTATCTATCTATCTATAATGTATGTATGTATGTATGTATGTATGTATGTATGTATGTATGTATGTATGTATGTATGTATGTATGTATGTATGTATGTATGTATGTATGTATGCATGTATGCATGCATGCATGCATGCATGTATGTATGTATGTATGTATGTGCATGCATGTATGTATGTATGTATGTATGTATGTATGTATGCATGTATGTATGTATATACATATACACATATCACTTCAAGTACAAAGTAATAATATCTGTTACTTAAGTTTCATGCATCCTGCAATCTTCAGACAGAAAGGAATTTAGCAGCTACACTTCCGTTTATATGGTTGGGACGTACCATTTTGTTTCTAGAGGATGTTAAAATTTGATAAATAATATTTGTTTTGGTGGTGACATTTTGAAACCAACTCAGAGCGTAGATTTGTCAGCATTGATAATGTGTAGCTTTTCTGATATACAAATATTACATCACTTGCTTGTGTTAGAGCATAGACCCTCGAGAAAAACAGTTTTCCTCGAGGGTCAATGGTTAGAGTACGTCGATGCTTTGTCAATAAAAGAGCAGGACGTCAAAGACCTGGTCTATGTCTTTTAAAGATCATAAACTTTGACAGCTCTGTGTTTTTCCTTTATTTGTTTTTACGGAACAATTCCATGTGATTTGCATCTTGAAGGTGTTATCAGTCAGGTAAAAACCATTTCAGTTCTGTCTGAAGATTGCAGGATGCATGAAACTTAAGTTACAGACATTATTACTTTGTACTTTAAGTAATTTGTGTTATTATTTTTATTATTCATAACGTTCTGCTTTTAGCATCGAGCACTGTAATTTCCCACGAGGACATCTGTATACTTCGATCTGTTACTTGAGTTTTATGCATTCACAGGATCGTCAGATGGGTAGATTTTATTGTATGAAATTTACTTCGGGTGCTTACATCTAAGTATCAAGTTGGGTGAAACCATTTGTTGTGGTAGGTTGGATGGAAATTGGACAAGTAAAATTTGTTTTCGTGTCGGCACTTGGAGACAAACTCAGAACGCTTGTTTAACAGGTTGGACTTATCTGCACTAATTGTGAATAGCTTTTCTGTTAGACAAAGATTGCATTTTTGACACATTTGAGTAACTCTACTTGCTTTCGATAGGATTGACCAAGATAGTTTGAATGGTTTGTTCTTAGATTTCAAGTGCCAGACATTATTTGATACGATTTGTCTGTAAAGCAAGACGGAAATTTTCTGTATGTGAACGTGTCAGCGTAATTAACGACAGCTGCTGCAACTATCGCCCACTGTAAAAGTTGCAAAATCTATCATTATTGGGCAATTTTAGTGATAAAATGATATTACAAAATTAAAATGTAGGCGACGACACAGTTTCCACAAAGATATACAGTACACATAAGGTAAATATGGCTATTAAAGTTAATACTTTAGAATATGAAATCTATCATATCAGATATGCAGTCTATATTCACATAAATTGCAGCTGATGCATTCCCCTATGTTATAGATAGGGCTTGTCCCTCATCTTATGAAGTGTAAGATAAGGAAATTTAAACGACTATAGGTAGAAATAAATTACATGTTGTTCATTCAGAGGATATTGCCGATACAATGGAACTAGTTCAGTAACCACATGTCTTGGTGCGGAAATGTATAGAAAACTTTGAATGACCGCACATCTGTCGTGAATACTGTACCATAGATATGCTTAAATTTTCTGCGACTTTCGAAAATGATTTATTTGATTTTTGAGGTAACCAAATGAATGCATACCATGTCGACACAGAAAGTAACCAAATGAATGCATACCATGTCGACACAGAAATTTACCAGAATAAATTAAAACTTCGAATAATTACTAATGGTATAAAATTAGTAAAGTAGCTATCTTTTTAATCATCGATTGGGATAAACTGGCATACTTACTGCCGTTCCGTGTATGTATTCTTCCTGAACGTCAAAATGACCCACGGCAGTGGCGCGCGGTTCGCCTGCTTATTTCTGAAATCCTTATTTGTGATGACGTCCAGACGTACATACGCTGGCCGTTGGGTGGCACCACAGCGTTATCTGAAAAGATGTCCGATCACGTGACTTCTAGGTGGTCGTTTGTATTCCTGGCGCCGATGTTGTTGTACTCGGGTCTGATTTCCGGGCAATGGGCACATGGGCGATGCATTATGGGAAGGGTACCTTTGTACGCTGGGTATTTCCGGTAGGTTGTTTAATTGACTTTCTTTTTAAAGTTTATTTTAGAACGAAAGCCTCGCTTAAACTAATTTTTGAGAATTGGAAAATTGTTGATTTCGCAACTAATCAAGACAGGTGCAGCCAATGAAATGCTTTTGCGTAATTTTTCAGTGGGCGTGAAAATTTATAAATAATCAGTGGGTGGGGAGAAATAGTCAATTTTTACTTTGGGCACGCGAGAAATTTCAGTTTTTACAATTGGCGGGGAGAAAATTCCTGTAACCGTACCATATAATTGGTAGAGGGACGGAAATGCTATGGTCGATGGAACTTTGAGGAGGTTTAAGCCATGCCACCGATGCGGAGAGAGCAGTGGGGAGTTTGAACGTGTGGGTAGCGGCGAGGAGCAGTCATATGCTGGTGGGAGGGCAATTAAGAACAACTTCAATTTCCCTTCCACATTATAAGGTCAAGGTCAAGAATATGTAAAATTAGTGTATCATTCTAAGAAACTCGTATTGTGATTTTGTGACATTGGCCGAATTTACCTGTTGCCTGTGCCTGTCAAGATATACTCCTTGTAACATGGCGAAGAAAACTATAAACAAATCATTGGCTGTTTGTTACAAGATCTGGTCGAGAGACAACCTGTAAATCTTGCAACATTGTTCATCCACAGCGCATTGCAACTGGCAAGTAGTGTGTATGCGTAGTGACATGACGTCAGTGCTCAGGGGTCAGGCAAGGTCACCACAAATATGCCAAGCTTTGGCAAAGGTACTGCACAATCGCATGTATACGGGCCGGCATCAGAAGGGGCCATATATTAACATAATCATGTGGGATACATCCGGCAACCGTGGAAAGGGGAAGTTATCATTAGGCGGCTGTTTCGGGGGGGGGGGGGGGTAAGGGGACATGCTAACAAATATTCTTCATGTGACGCTTTTTCTAAGCTAGTTTGCTGCATCTCGTGAACCACAGTGAAAGTTGGAATAGTGACCGGAACTGTACATGCAGTGGAGATACTTGGCGTCACTAGCCACATCAAACCATGGACGTCCTTTTTCGTCCATGATAAACAATCATGTTTCAAAACGTTTGGACAGAATGACCTGAAGTATAGATATAGACATATACGCTAAACAGCATTTCTGCATATATCACGGTAAAATTACAAAGGAATGCTGTCACACTTACGGATTGTTTAACGTTAGCCATCTGGTGATAACCCAACTGCAAAATACAGAAGAACAACAATGTGACAAAGACAAATCAACTGAAAAACATTGATAATTTAATAAGAATTCATGCCATAGTTCTGAAATTACAAACACTGATAAAGTTTCACTAATGTCGTTATTCACCTCAGACGTATGCTGGTTGTATAACTTGTCACATGATAAGAGGGGCAAAACTTGCTTTCAATTTAAAAAGGCGAGCTATTTGCATTGATTACAACGCCTTTTGTTGTATGTAAATAATATGTGGCAGATGGCAGTTCCTGAAAAAAAAGGGAAAATAATTTTACAAACTTGTCTGAGATGCAGAATTTTTTACTACAAAAGAGAATCATAGCTTGTCCTCAGGGCAGAGTCTAGACTTGGTTCAAGTCTGTGATTTGTGAATGTTTGAGTGGAGTGAACGCAATGATTTGTATTCTGCTTTCATGTGAAACGCACGCGTGAGTGGACGCGATGAGTAGGGTGAACGCGATGAGTGGAGTGAACGCTATACAGCGGAGTTTCACCCGGAATCCGGCAGAAACTAACTCACTACTGCGCAGACTCAAACGTGACGCATTCAATCGCTGGGAAAACCTGGCGTGAGCTGCCAAATTCCGGATAGATTTGTACGAAATAGGAGAGACACAAGAGAAACTATTATAAATGATTTTATTTTTTTAAAATTCATCGACTTGAACCAAGTCTAGGCAGAGTCCAATACTGTACCATTAAGTCTGAAAAGTTAGAGCTTATGTATCTAAAATTGTGATTTTATTCCATGTAATCGTACATAATTACTTGCAGGTCAAGGTGTTTACCCTTAGGTAGTGAATTGTGCAGTGTTAGCTAATTCGATAGACTTACACATAGTAATACAGTAGTATGTCCTAATATTGTCATGTTCTTTTCTTTCTCTCAGTTCAGTATATACAAAGTATCAGAATTTACTGCACTGCATGTTACACCAGTATTATTGTTGATTCATGACATAGGACGACACATATCATTCTTTGGACACTACACTCTTAAACATCTGTATTTGATAAACTGACAAACTTCTCCTTAGATATGGAATTATTGATGAACATTGATAAAGTTATATAACATTCTTATCAAAACTGCATATTGGTCTTTTGTTTCTGATGTAGTTGTGTAAAATGTGAAATTCTTCAACATTAGAGTAATTTAAATCTAGAACTGGATCGGTGGTCGAAAATTTCGGGTAATAGCTTGCTTGTCGAATTTTTAACCGTGAATGTCGCTGTCAGACACGTTCGTGGTCAGTCTATTTTCAAGCAAACGATGAATTCGTAGGACACTATTGGGAACACAACGGAGCATATTACGACGAATAAGACCAGAGTAAGAACTCTTCAGGGAAAGGGTAGCCGAACAATTGAAAATCGTTTTCATACAGTCTGTATAGCTTTACTATCTCCTCGGTAGACAGCGTAGAATAGTATCTTTTGAGACTTTCAATGTTCGAACTGTTAGTCACGTGAGTGTCGGTGAGTGGAAAGCTAACCAAACGATCGACGCTGGCTCTTCTCAGGATATACTGAGCGTCCTCTGCCAGGTTCTCGAATTTGCCGATGATGTCGTAGTTTATGCTGCAAACGGAGCAGAGCTGGTCCATGGGTCGCCAATGTTCATTGAATTGTGCAGTATCGGTTGTGTTGAGGAGATAGCGGACGAAGTCCTTGAATTGGATGCCGTCTTCTCACCACTCAGTCTCATTGAGAGGCTCGAATTGAATCGATAACCGGGTATAATCTGAGGACCATATTTAGGCAAGAAAGCCCGACTCGTCCTTTGCTCAAAAACTTCAAATTTGTTGCGATAGGCCGACAGCAGACGCCCAAAGGGATGACGGACAAACATGAATTTGAGATAGCTTTCAGTTCGTTTTGCTTTCTCTCTGTTATTTAGTTTATTTAGAGAGGGATAGAAGCCACCGTATTTTCCATGGACAACGCTGTGATGGATACCGTTTGTGGACTTCTCGAGACCCATCAGTACTAACCATACCCTTCGCCAACTTGTACACGCTACCTTTGGGACCGAACAATACAATAGCTTGTACTGGTCGTGATATAGGATAATCCCACGCCCTGAGTTCTTCCTACCAATAGCATGGCAGAGTTTTTGCAGAACATGTTTCCGTTTCTCGTTGATATCCGCTTTGTCTTTGTCTTTCTGTTGAGAAAAAGCAACAGTCCCTTTTTACTCATGTTTGACTCCTGCTTTGCTTAGTTGATTGTTTTTTGTTTCGCTTGGTTGATCTTAGTAATGATTTGTAACATGACTGTTATTTGTGCAATTTTCCATAACAGTGTTCGTATTTTCCATTCTACATATCATGTGACATGTTTGTCTGTCCACCGATCTGTCTCCAAACCTTGTCTTTCTCTCTGTGTGCCTTTGTCTAATTATTTTCTACTCTTTCTGGCTTATCTCTCCCAGCCTCTTTTTCGACACACAAAATATACAGCGTATAATTTAGCGTTCGCCCTGACACCCCAGCATTTAGTTCGATAGATCCATATACATGTATTCAGATGTTAAGCCATTGGAAGTTCTAACGGGACAGGGCCTGGGCAGGCAATATTTTTAATCTGTTCGCATCCTCCAGAGAATCAGCACTGTACCTTCTTTTTCAGACGTTTACCAGATTTGTATTTTGAATTTGTCGATATTTGTTGGTGACAGTAATGACAGACTACAGTACTTGATAATAAGGTGTGACAGAACGGTTCTCGAGTATCAGTTATTGTTGGGAACATTTAATTCGTCGACAAAATGTTACTCTAATTTATCTTTTTCCAGGGCGATTTTACCCCAGGTGTTAGTTGTATTTAACATTTTACACACTGAGATCAAAAGATGGTTTCCTTTTTACGAGGCGCCAAATGTAAAAAAATTAATTTACACAATCACCCTTATTTCAGAGATAGAACAGCTAGGAAATGTTATATATATATATATATAATATATATATATATATATATATATATATATATAAATTTTAATTAATAAAATAACTCTCCTCAGCTGAATGAATTTGCTAAGATTCGTAAACCAATTTTCACTTTGTAAATGAAGGTTGTCTACCTAAAAGGCATGACAAATATATGACAGATGGCAGTGGAACTGAAGGACACGTCATGAAATACAACTGGCGAGAGAGCAATACAAAAAAAATCATTTTTTCTAACATAGTTTTATAAATGTGCGTCATGTGGCCTATGTTTTTTTTTGCGTTCTCCTTGTGGTTTTCCTGATGTCAAAAGAACCGCTTAGATCAGGTGTTTTAGGCAGAATGCATCCCTGGGACACTCAAATTTTTACGGTAACTATCTGGTACGCCCTTGAAGAGACCCATTTCCGAAGCCTGTGTAGTAAATTAAAGGGAAGGGGTCGTCGGAACTGCGCGTGTGCGACTTTCTTGTTTACAAACAATGTATTTCATGCATAATATCTGGATACATCATGTCAACATATACAGCTGCAACATTTAAATTTTACGATGTACATGTTAAGGGTACGGTGTTTCAAATTGGATTCGAACTCACAGCATACGGAATCCAGTCACCTAGTAGAGAAGCAACAGACATAACTGCTCGGCCAAATCCCCACTCTCAAAAAAGAGTGGTTCAATAACCGAGTTTACAGTTGTTACAATTTTTCTGACTATGACCCCCTCCACACGTTGTAGAGTTCAGAAGCATCACGCTCGTACACTCACTATCACACATCGGACACAAACTTTATCGAAGCAATGGATGCATCACTTTACTGGGCGAAAGACAGCCTCGGGGAAAATTCTGTCCACCAGCAGAGTTATCAACTCAGGGTAGAAACTATGGTGTTTCCAACCGGAATCGAACTCACAACATACGGTATCCAGTCAACAATTATGTTTTAACTTTCATCAATCGCCAACGTTTTGAGCAGAGTTCCGTCGACACCCAGCCTTCATGTTTTCAACATCTTATCTTTGCGTGAAAATCTTCAATGTACACATTCTCTGTAGAGTTAACACAGGATATTGTGGCCATTTTTGATTTTGAATATCGGTGAATTTTGTGTTATTTGTTTCTCTTTTCCAAACCTTTGCACTGTAACTCCTGATTTTAATAATTCATAACGAAAGAAAATGTTTAAAGTTCCCCGAGGAAAGTTTTGGCAAAAGTTCACTTACATCTTTTTAACTTTTATGTCCTGAAGCGTCGAGGATTATAGAATTTATTCTGAATTCTGTCAAACACCGCCTTGTCAACCTACCCGAATAATCCTTTTAATTTAGGGCGATGTCACTTTTAAATAGTGTAATATGCATCCTGTTATTGGGCTTCGCCTGTTGGATGCCATATAAATAAATAAATAAATAAATAAATAAATAAATAAATAAATAAATAAATAAATAAATAAATAAATAATAAATAAATAAATGAGCGATAGAAGGTCAGTGAAATCGATTTATATGTTAAGTCAGAAAAACTAGGTTTCATAACCATAATTATCTTAGCTCACCATGTGTGAAGGAAGAACTACGAGTCCGTTCTGTCGGTCACGTGATTCTATCATTCTTGTATCCATTGGTAACAGAGATATATTACAAGTCTTCCATGCATTGTAAAGATTCTTCACATCTAAAGATGAACATATACACATCTCCATCATCACAATATTAACTTTGCAAATAAAAAAGGAATCGTTTCGGCATTGATAAATAAAAGGTAGAAATGTGAAACACTAGATATCACACGATTCTAAAGCAGGCACAGAAATTTACCTCCTGAGACCAACAGACGACTGAAAATCCAAGATACCGGCAGAGTTACACAAAGGAGCAGCAGTAAATACACATGTGTCCTCTTACATGCCATCACCCTGATCTGGAATTACAATATGGAGTTTGAAAAGGTTAATCTTCTGATATATATTTTGATAATATGCTTGCTTTAAGAGGTACTAAGAGTAGCAGTGTTGAATCAGGGAGCACGTTACCCGAGTGATACCACACTTAAGGTACACTTAAGTACACGTGTCGCTGCATACCGCTACGATAGGTAAATATATGACGATACCACTGGTATCACTGGTACCTACGAATGAAGTTTAGTGGATTGCTGAAAAAATGACATTTTGATATCCTGGACACAGGTAACGGGTGATGTTAAACACACGCCTTGAACGGAAATCGCTAAGTCGTTCAGCGCTTGAACAAAATTCCAGCGTCTACCATCTTCGGTAATTGTTTTCGTTTCAAAGTTCAAAGTATTGAGAGTGAATTCTCGGTGACCGAATTTGATAAATAGGGCAAACGCTAAACGCAAACAATTATGTGAATATCATACGTATGTCGAAAACATTGCCATGAACACCATGATGTATGTGTTAAATTGGTTAAGATAATCGGAAGAGTATAGATCGATTGTCAGGACATACAAACAGCATGACTCTTGAAAGTGTAAAATAAGAACAATCACTCACTTAGGGCTCACCTGGTTGTCGATAAGACAGCACCAACAAATAGGATCCTAAAATTTACGAAAATGCGTCCAGATTGACCGTTTGTGGTTGTTTTCAAAACTTAAGGGAGAAGACTACATTTAAATATCATCAACAAAAACTCCTTACCTTGATATCTAAACGAAACCACAACTTTCCACCGTAATGTCAAATGAGCTACAATACATAAATATATGAGCTTATATGGGGCAGTAGTATTTGTTTAAAAAATATCACCTTTGCAGCTTTGTTTTCTTACCTCAACTGTTATTATGTAGAATTTTAAGAAGATCAATCTGTGGGAGGAACCATTAGTTCTTAGGAAAGAATGGTTCAAAATAAAAGATGAATCTGTTGGACGAACCATTAGTCCTAGGAAAGGGTGGTTCAAAATAAAAAATGAGGCATGAAAAATAATGCTTTTGCAAAAGAGGCATAGTGGAGGAAAATGAAAAACAAAATGTGAAATTCTTGGTAAAATACGCTTTTCTTTCTGCTGAAAGTAATTATGTAGAAAAAATGCCTACTATTATTACTCTGACCACCCCTTTCAAGATCTGACAGTGTACTCATAATGTGCGTCATGGAAACCTTTCCAGTATGAAGGCGATCTACTGATCAAACAGCCTCCATCAATTTAATCTCGTGACAAGAACTCTTTCATGATAAGCCTCCAGAGCGCATGCGTACGCGTACTTACAATTTTAATAATTGAAAAGGTGGCTTGACAGTCTCTTAAGAATCTAAACTTTTTTAAACACTTTTTTTTTATTTCGAGTTCTTCCCTTTTAAAACAGATGACTTAGTTGAGAAAAAAGGAAAAGAAAGAAAATACGGAAAATACATACACATACATCATACTTCTACTTCTGACAGAGGAGTCATACTTCAAAATTCGACCATTTGCCTAAAAACTTTCTGTATCGCTCATTTCTTTTTGCAATATTAGTTCAGTCTGCTTTGAAGTTCCAATATTTATCTTCACTAATCTTAAAGAAGGGATCATCTTCTTTATTTTACAATCAAAAATTGTTTTCTTTACTATCAATAACAGATGATTCAGAAGGTCCGAGAAAGAGGTGTCACCCAGCAAAACTTGTTTAGCGGATAGTTTCTGTGGGGCTTCAGTAGAAGCACCCCATAGTAAAATGGAACCATTCTAAATACATACTTTCACATTCAACAAAAAGATGCGTCAAGGTCTCTTCTACTCGTTCACAAAAGGTGCAAAGACTACTCTTTGTACGAGGAGGGTTCAGACGTCATTTAATTGTGCTTCCATGTCCCGGCATTTACCTCTAAGAGCACAGTCACTCGTGAGCTATTCAGTTCTGGGACTATTCGCCCCATAGACGTGTGTACATAAGCGAGAAAAAAACCCAAGCATATGTACACACGTCTACGGGGCGCATAGTCCAAGAGCGGAATAGATCACAGGGGACTGTGTCTGAGAGCGTCCACTTCGTCACTGGAGTATTGAATCGTCTTTTCAAATTCGTCACAGCGGGACTCAACCACAGACACTCGTTCAAAAAGTTGCTTCTGCTCTGCAAGAATCGTGTCAGTGGTATTTGAGATTCCGTTTACCTTTAGTTCTAAATCCTGGAGACACTCTTTTATAAGACTCTTCAGCGTTTCGGGGGAAAGGCTTGCGGCGGCCGACGACGTTGCAGACCTCGTCTGTACACTGCTTGCACTGTGACGGCCATCTTGGAAGTAACTCGAAACTGTTTGGGCAAAGTGAAAAATCCAGGCCTAGTCGGGCCTAGCCGGGCCTAGTCGGGCCCTCTAGGTTGACGATCTAAAATTTAAAGCGAATTCAAGTGTGCTCCATGCGTTCTTACCAACTGGGAACAGACTAGTATTTTCAAACGCAAATGGGGGGGGGGGGGGGGGGGGGCAGTGTCAAGGAAAGAGACGACTTATTTTTTCAAGCTGAAGAAAATGCTCTATTTGGTTGTGTTAATGAATCAATCTAATATTTTAAAAAAAATAAAAATTTGTTCCCAATTAGTAAATCATAGACAATCTCGATTCTCGGTTTATGGCAATTTATGTCGACCGATAAGTCTTTTCATCTTCAATATTCCATTATAATTTCACCTACGGTATATAATATCCTTACCTCCTGTGACTGGTTCCTTCTAAACGTTAACATGCCTTGTGCACGAAAAGAGATGCTGTATCTTACGCGAAACAATGAAAAAACAGCTGAAGAAATAACCATGTATCAGTCAGTACGGCAGTCGAAACCCGGATGCCAATCATACCAATACGGGACAGAGTAGATGGAAACGCAAATGGAAAGGCGGTGACTTATTTTTAAAGCTGAATAAAATGCTCTCTCTGGTTGTGTAAATCTGTCGATCGAAATACAATTCCCAGTTGATTAATCGTGGAAGTCTCGTTCTCCCCTTTATAGTTCGATATTTACTGACTCGTTCCTTCTCATTTTTGTCAATCGATGAAAGCATTTTCGTCTTCCATATTCAATCTTACTTTGAACAATGTTATATTCTGACCTTTACTGCCATCAGTTTTGACCAACGTACAAAGACGTGGCCTATGTGCCCAGTTGACAAGATGTTTTGCAAAATGGTGAAGAAATATTTGAGCATGGCCATGCTGTATGCGTGGGGGCCCGGGAGACATCGATGTCACAGTCTTTCCGGACTGTTTACATGTGGCTTAGGGGATGTCAAAGGAGATGAATCAGTTAGTTGAATAAAACAAAAATTTTCGGACATCATATTTTTATGTCAATTTTGTCAATGTCGGGCTTTGGATTTGATTGAGAAACCGGAATCACCTACAGAGATGTTTGCATTAAACACGGACACACAATTCGGAATAGTTGGCTGTGCCGCTACGGTCGGTCTCAGTCGTGATGTCTCGCCCATAAAATTTCGAAGCTATAGGCCCGCACTTGTCGTTTCGATGCGCAACGGTACACAGATGACCAGATATTATATTTTCTTAAAACAAGTCTAAGCAATTTTACGACTGTCTTTGTCATCGTGTCTCCCCGTGAATGTCCTTGAACCTATGGCCGTGACCATTGTTTTACTGTATCCGTTAGAGTGTAAACCCCTGCTCGTCCCCAGCAGAGGACTTTTTAAAACATTATGCTGTACATCCTTGTGCACTGTGTGCATAAGCCCCTAAACCTAGTTTAATTCTATTATGGAAAGGTAAGTAACTTTGAGAATAAAGAGTCGTTACAGTTGCTAAATTCGCGAGAAAAACAGAACGTTTTTCCAGTAGCTTTATAGTTCTGTGCTTTCCGTCCCCGTCACTAGGATAGAATAATCCCATTCCCGAGCGCCATTGTTTTAAAACACGTCCACGATGTGCTGTTGATTTTCATTCTTTCGTTGTGCAATTTCATTCGTTTGAAGCAGTTATCCTTTCATTTGACTGCTCTGGGACTCTTCTGGAAATGTGTTTTGGATAAAAACAACTCTACAATAAAAGACATAAACTTCAACGGTGATAGGCATACAATATCGGTTCGATGTGCGAAAGTACACAGATTACAAGTTATTTTAGAAGACTACTTCTCAAAACTAGTAAAAACAATTCTGCGCGCCACTGAGTGTCTACTTGTGTGAACGTCCTTGAATCCGTGGCCGCGACCATTGTTTTTGATGTGTTCGACGGTTGATGATTGGTAGATTAATGTATCCAAATTTGAAGACTGAACACTATTACGTGATCGATTGTTGGCATGTTTAGGTAATAGACGGTGTAGAGGCGAGACGGCGAAAGTCCACGGGCCAAGAGAGCTCGAGCAGGAGCAGTACATCACATGCTTTCTTACAATAAATGAACCATCGGTTTCCATAGCTACTACGTGAAATCCGACCTCACCGATGTCCCTGTCCTGATTCGGAGAGCAACTTTCAAACTGCGTGTTGAGGTTCAGATGTCCGATTTTTTCATATTCAAAAGGCTTATTGATTTACAGAGAACGCCTTTCTTGATTTTACATGTACCTGTAATTATCAAATTCAAATTCAAATTCAAAGCGAAAAAGCCAGCAGGAAAAAATTCGACGACTCGGTCTCACCAGTGCTCGCAATGAAAAAAATTCGCAGTCTCTGAAGTCGGTATCATTGCTCCGCCATGTTTATTGTTGGTTGTACGGCCAGTTTAAAAGTCATGGACTTTCTCCACAGCAAAATTCATATAAGTGCCATACCACGAAGTTCCCTGTGCATTTTAATATGTCTATTTGGAAGCAAAAGTGTCACAGACTTTACCGGTTTTCGATACGAAATATGCAATATATTATCAGCGTTGTTAACGTTGTGTTTTGAGTCTGATATCGAATATAACAGGACAAAACTAACGATTAGAGTGACGACAGAAACTATGCCCGATACCGGAAATTGACATCGACTATTGCATTGAGCACTGACTTGAAACTTCAAACTGATATTTACTGTAAATGTCGACAAAATAAAACATCGAAATGCCAGGAGAGAAAGAGAGAGAGAGAGAGGGGGGTTTACGCTGTCGCGAACTGGTTATAGTCTTTCGGATATGACTTCAGTATAGACGCTACACAGACATCGAAAATGTACATCTACTTTCCAGAAATTATAATAAGAGTAGAACAAATCCAAAAGTATTAGTTGAAGTAAATCTTCAGATGTTGGTTTCCCAACTTTACGAAGTCAGACCATACTTTGAGAAAATGGCCGTCAGAGACTTCTCTTAAAAATGTTATCTTCAACACCACGTTGCTTATGATCGGTGATGTCAATTTTTATTATTTTTACAAAATTTTAATGCATTAAACGCTCTTAGATTATCTAATCTGCCTGTCACGGTGTTGCAATATATTTCCAAGGGCCGGCACACGATGTCAACTTACGGGTCGTCCATCGAGTGGCCGGTGGCAAAGTGTCACAGATCGCTCCGTCTGTAATCGCGGCCACTTTGATTTTGATGTGACGTACACCCACGTGCTTTTTAGGTTTGAGGGTTTTTTGTAACCTACAGTATAGCGAATTTGTCGACCCCATAAAAGTTAACAGTCCATGCTTTGAAGCAGCTCCACATAGCAAACATGTCTCGCGTAAATTTCATTATCGTCGTTTCAATTAATTCGACCACTAAATTATTTCGGCTGTTTTAATTTCCTATTCGACGATTTCAAATCGTAATTATTTTTTTCTGGTCGAATTGATAGGGTTTTTACGGTAATCAACCCCGCGCTCGCAGAGGCATGGCAGGCTGCGATCGATGCAAATTACAAGTGGCTATTTCAATAAAACAAATAATAGCAAAAAGCAAAATCGAACCTGCACAAACTTTATTCTGTGTTCGGTGGCAAAAAAGTAATCATCAATCGAGGGTACGCAAAATGCTTGATTTTGGCAGCGATCCCTGGCGTCGCGACATGGCCAGCTGAGGCACAATATAGCTTTGCGAAACTCAGTCTCTGCGGGAATTTCCAACGTGTTTGAATTCGCGCTAAATTTTAGATCGCCAACCTAGAGGGCCCGACTAGGCCTGGGTTTTTCACTTTGCCAAACTGTTTTGTCGTCGTCTGGAAGTTTGTTTGATTTTCCCTTGGTGGTTTTAGAGGCCATAGTAGTTTTATGAAGTTCATTTGATGTCGGACGCACTACCACTTCAAAAGAAGGCAAAATTAACGAGTTTTTGTTGTCATACCTGCCTATAGTAGGCCCTACGGAGAGCTTGGCGAGGGGTGCAGACCAAGTTGTTCAACGTTCACTCTGACCTCTGACCTCAGAATCTATACTTCTATCAGAGAGTTATCAACATAATGTGAATATATATATATATATATATATATATATATATATATATATATATATATATATATATATATATATATATATATATATATATAGTTTACAGATGTCCTCGTGGGAAATTACAGTGCTCGATACTAAAGCAGAGAGTAATAAATAATAACACAAAATCACTTCAAGTACAAAATAATGATATCTGTTACTTAAAGAGGCACTCCCACTTGGTAACATTTTTAAAACACATTTTTTTAATGCCAACGGTCGATATTTGACATTGCGACTGCGCGCGGATCGCGAGATATCGATAAAAACATGTCCTCAAAAAAGTTAAAGTTTGAATTCCAGTGGCCCACCTAAATTCAGCTTCCGAACATAGAACGTTCGGCACTGGGGCCATTGTCAACTAAGTTATGGAGTACGAGTCTACGCTGACGCTGCTGTACGCCACAGCGGTACCACTCGCGTCGGTGATCGGTCATGTCCCGTGGGAGAAAGCCGTGTCTTATTGACTCGGCAAAAAAAAGAAAAACAAAGTTTGCTGATTCCACCAGTATTCGCATAGGTGAATAGCACAGATACGTGCGGTTGATACAAAGTGGCCGCCGCGTGGTATGCGCGCATACCACACGCGGCGGCCGCTATATATCGAACCACGCGCAACTATGTGGCAGACGACAAAATGTAGTAATCAGAGGCAACTAATATTTTACACGTAAAAACTGATATCTATGTGGTATTGTTTAAAAAACTTATACAACTGATTGAGAATAATGAAAACGACAAAAACTTAGAAGTTTTAAAAAAGAATTACTTAAGGTAAGGGCATTGATAATGATGTATATAAAGTCATCGCAGTGGGACGTAAATTAATTGCGTCGTTCGAACGTTTTTGGACTCCCTAGAATATCGTCAATTAGCACAACAACACACTTTCGGGGGATTTCGGGTAATAACCAGAAACGAACGTAAATCTTCGGGATGTGAAAAATACGCTCGGGAAATGACATGTTTTTATCGATATCTCGCGATCCGCGCGGAGTCGCCACATCAAATATCGACCGTTGGCATTAAAAAAGTGTGCTTTAAAAATGTTACCAAGTGGGAGTGCCTCTTTAAGTTTCATGCATCCTGCGATCATCAGACAGAAGAAGTCTACTTTAAGTAATTTTTGTTTTATATTTTATATCTATCTATCTATCTATCTATCTATCTATCTATCTATCTATCTATCTATCTATCGATATATATATATATATATATATATATATATATATATATATATATATATATATATATATATATATATATATATATATATATATATATCGGATGAATAAATTTGCACTCGTTTACTAATCTGGTTGTATATTTTCTGTTTATCCTGTCGATAATTTTGACACAACGTTTGTGTGTTTCCGTTAACATGCCCAAAGTAGGGCTTCGTCAGGTTGAAAATGCCTACAGAAGGGGAATACAGATAAAGAAACAGAACAACGTAAGGCTAGTGTTGATCTTCATTAAATGCTGAACGTATTTTACTGGCAGAGTAAATTTGAAAGTTAAAAAAAGATAAAGGGTATGACAGTCCTTATCTATGTATATATATATATATATATATATATATATATATATATATATATATATATATATATATATATATATATATATATATAACCACACACACTGTCACCCCTACGGGACATTACTTTATAATCTGAAGACAAGAAATATTTACTAATTAACGTATAACCACTTCGTGACGACGATAATGTTTGCTCAAGCGATTGAAATAAGTGATACATTGACAACAGAACCGACAGTATATCGTGAATAATTTTACTCCTTTAATTTCCTGAAATGTATAGGAACAAGTTCTCATGAAGGCAAAAGATAAATAAACAGACTAAATTTGAAAGCTATCGAACCATTGCTTTCAGAGAAACTATTTTGAGCAAACAATATGAAAAGAAAAATCCTTACAAAATACAGAAATATTGAAATTCCGTAAATGTGTAGTACAAAGTGAATGACCTCCTTCATAGAATTCTTCAGACTTCTTGCAAAACATTTTCAAGGGGAAATATTGAAAAGTGAGTGGAAAAATCTACAAAAAAAATGTGCAAATTGCAAATCCATGCACATCTTTGAAGCAACAGGATGATTTGATGACGGGAAAAAGTTCTGCATACAAAACAGTTAACTAACAGACGACGACGGATGTTTGTCTGTAGTTACTGATCAGCTCCACGTCGTTGACTACCAACAAATATTTGAGTCCGCTCCTTAAGATTCTAGTTACCTACTAAGCAGAGTATGACTGTTACCAAGTAGGCCTGCAGCAACATTCGTAGCACGATCATACATCGCAATGGAAAATTAAGGATGGCCGTACAGTCCTGTCGAAAACAATCATTTTCATCGAAATCTGGTATGTTAATAGGCCCTATCTGCTAACTATTAATGGCCATATTGGAATTAATCATACATAAAGATCATGGAAAAGCTGTCAAACTGCTCTTAACATCAGTGAACGACAAAAGAGACGCATGTCACTTTTATAACACAATCGACAGTTATTAGTTTATTACAGGTCACAGTCTCCCTTCGGGTAACAGCTAACGAGAGGAGTTCGGGATAGAGAAACAATGTACAGGCTCATTTTTTATACAAAGTCGTTAAACAGTGCCAGGTGTTGTTCCTTCTCCTAAGTGCTTGCCAGGTGTTGCTCTTTCTCCTGTCTTGCGTGTACCTGCTCCCCTCTACATTCTGTGTTTGTGGTCGTAAAGACACTTTCTGTATACAATATGTACAGTGTTTATTTACATACACTGCATACAGTTGAAATGTAAACTCGTCATACCATCCACTATATGTGTGGACATCATGTGTGATCAAAAAATTTTCACACTGCTACGCGAATTATCATTGCCATTTTATAGCCTTGTTTGCAAGTTCGAGACACTGGTCACTAGGCAGAAAGTAACAAGTCTAGGTATTACGCAATTGTAGCAAAGTTGACGTCAAAATTAATATCCTCTGTAACAGGTTACCATATATTTTGGATAGTGAACGAGACTCCATGTAGTTTTCAGTCTTGTTGTTGTAATCCCGTATCCCGTGACAACAGTCAAGAAATGATTTCCCAAGAATGGATCTGAAAACAACTATATTTTATCAATGTGACTTACCTGCATTCCGTATTTCCACCGCAGCTTTGTCCATGTTTTACTATTTCTGAAGCAGAGTATTGCGTTTTGCCTGTGTTTTTTGCTCGTTTCTGCCCTTGTCTTTATCCTTTCCACTTTTTTTGGTTTTTACATATTTTTTCATATTCAAATCTTTTTATCCATTGATATTCATGCTTTTATACCCTAAAAGAAAACCCACATGGGTGTTTGGTCGGAACGTTGCAACTAGTCTGCAACAAGATTACGGGACTTGTCTCTCTATCAAAGTGAAAGATGCCTTATTTCAAGTCCATGTCTCCCCCGAGGCGTCTCCTAACAGTTGCATCCTCCTTGCCGTCGGACTGACTGAAATACTTGTGCACTTTTTGTGAAAAGCAGGTATGTTGAACCAGCATTGTCGACAAACTCATTTTATTCGAACACTATGGAAATAGCGGGCGACGCGCTGACCATTAACGTATTGTGGGCAAGGGCGAGAGGAAAGCCAAAAATTAACGAGCGAGGCTTGCCGAGCCCGTTAATTTGGCTTTCCTCGAGCCCGCACCCACAAAGAAACGTTAATGGTCAGAGCGGAGTCTGTTATTTCCATTATATTATCAGCGAACCCAAGAAAACCGTCAAAATATACGAAAATTTCAGGAGCGAACGACAACTGGGCCCCAGAAATTGAGCATTAGGCGACGCACTGTCACGCGCGCTGTGAAAAAATTCCTGATTTTCGAATTGCGAACTCTCGCGAGATTCTGAAAATGCGCATGCGTATTAATCTTAGCAACGGAACACGGTAGGACAACAGATTGCGTAACATTTCGAACAATGGCTTCAAGGACACGGCCGAAAACAGTCGTTGAATTGAAGAAGTATTTGAGAGATCGGGAGTGAGCACAACAAATTACAGAAAAACAGGAGTTGGAAGACTTATGTAAGACAGCAGAGGAGAGGAATGTACCACTCGAGCGTGATGACTTTTGTCGGGAGAGTGTTCTGAAAAGGAGAAGGTTTGTGATTTATTTTTTTTTACCGTGTTGAAATTGTATCGTAAATTTTTACTGAAAGTACTTTCTAGAATGACGTTTTTCACACAAAAATCGAAACTTAAGCTTTTTAATGCTTGAAGAAACTAAATTTCTCGATTGGATTGGGTGACATGTTGTTTCAAAGGAGTTGATACATGGGATTTTTAGCGTATTATCAGCAAATTTCGCCAAATCCGCGTCAGTGAGCGTCTTGCTCTATTCTTTTTTCATTCGTTTGCGTGTTCCAAAATGAGGGCGGAAAGCTTTTGAGGCAACCAAAGGGGGAGTTGCTTTGGGCCGATTCACATATTTTGCGAATTTGAGGATGTATCCGATTGCTTTGAGAAAATTTTTCTGGATTGCGCGAAACGTTGAGTCGTTTTGGGCCTTGCGGTTATGGAGCATTCGGGTTTTTTTTACGGGGAAGGGAGGGGTGGAAAATCGTCGCGCAGCAGGATTTGGAAAATATTAGTAGCCTGAGTAAAGATGTAAGCAATATCATGGATTTTGACAGCTGCGTCACCCGAAGGCGCAAAATAATAGATCTTATCCAAAATGACACAGTACGACAACAACACCATATATTTACATGTCTTGCAGTAGACCAATTGCTACTTCCATGATAAATGTAAGCCTTACTTGATCGGCAGACGAAACAACACAGAAACTATGTAACTATACCGCACGAAGTATTTGGTCTGAACACAGGAGCGACCGTGTTCTTAAAATGTATCATTAATTGGCTAATCTAGAAAAATGACGCTCGGACAAACGACGTAATAACAAAGATTTCAACGACATTGTTCTGCTAGCTAGCTGTACGCAAATCTCGGCACGCACCGCATCTCCGAAACGTGAGGCAATCGGCGTCAGCGTTGTTAACGTTTTTCGCAGTGTGTCTGTGGTTGTATCATGTGTCACACGAAATAGGTGCAATAGAAGTCGGTTGTCTGTTCGTGACCCTATTAAACTCGGATCTCGGATATGTATTGCTGTGAATCCGTAGCCCTACCACTCCCTTCGCTGGTTGTGTTGGGGAGTGGCAACACAACCAGCAAAGGGATCGGGCTACGGATCCGCAGGCAAACGTCGCCGCAAAGGAAAGGGCAAAGTTCACAGTCTCACCCATAAGTAGGCTAAACGGCCTTTGATTTGATTGGAGGAGAAGTTGCAATTATGTTAATGAGAATACAGGGTGGTTCATTCGTTATTCTATATATGTGATAGAGTGTTTTTTTAAAAAATTCCTTCGTATTAATTACATGGGACTAATTGATGCAACCAGATGATATCTTGTGTATGGTTTACATCAACTTCAGTCAATTTCATAAAATTGTATAGAGGTTTGTGACATTCAACCCATGCTATAAAATGTACTGTGAATAAATATGACAGCTATTGTCCCTTTATAATAATGAACTTCATCAACTAGATTTCCAATTTGCATTATTCCTATTTGGAAAAAATATGACAACAGCAAATACAGCATCCTTGATATTGCACCTAATAATTTTTTTCTTGTTTTATTTTCAATTTGAAAGAACTACTACTGATGGCAGATTGTTGGTCAACCCAGATAGTGTAAGAGAGTGGAAAGATGACCTCAATTTTTTACCAGATGTTGAACTTCCACAAGTGATAGTCTATCTACTCAGCAATGGATGGTCAAAATCAATGGTTAATAAATATAAGTCATCTGATGGTTGGAAGTTGCATAATGATGGTCATGTTAATAAAGTAGGTTGATTTCTTTTTTGTGAATTTGAAAAAAATGATAATTTTAATTTATTCTATTATCTGTTTTACCAATATGTTGAAAACGTTTGGTTATTTCTAGGTACAGCTTAGCAAGCACAATGATAATTTCACATATGTCAGGGGAGTTGTGTCAGGGAAACAGAACAGCAAGCTGTTTATAAGATCTGGATAATTTTAGAAGAAAATAATATCATGTCATCATCTTGTGAGTGCCCTGCGTAAGTAAAACTTGTTTATTTAAATATTCAAATAATTAAAACATTTCATAAATAACATTTCTTGGTATGGATGAATGTAGCATTTTTCAACTCAAAGTCATAAGGAAGGAAAGTAATCAAGGTTCATGTTATTTTCAGAAATCTTCTTGTTTCATATCATCACATAAAAATGTTAATTTTTTTCTCATCAATCTCTAATTCAGAACCTCAATTCATTTGTCATGACCCAGTATGCCAGACCGATTGAGCTTTAACTCTAAGCTTTTTCATCATTTTTGTGTTTGTAGAGTTTTTGTTTGAATCCTTGAACCATGATGAAATACTGGATATTAGTTCATCAACACTGTCACAGCCAATGTTAAGCATAATAAGCATGGTTATTGTTGCCCATTGTATTCAAGTCTGGACTATAATTCATATGTCAACATTGACATGTAGAGGTTTCATGGACAAATAGAATACTAGGCATTTCTGCTTCTGCAAAATATGGGGATTAGTATAAGGAATTATAGTTGCAGCACAGAACCAAAGCTCTTCCAAAAATGGCCAAAGGTAACAGCTAATGTCCCTTTAATTAATTCAATACATTATTTCCATGCTTCTTTCAGGCTGCATTTACCAATGTCTAATTGAGACAATTAAATATTTTTGTATAGGGATGATCAAGCATGTAAGCATGTAGCAGCACTATTGTTTGGATTGTGGTCGTTTACTGACAGACATCAGGATCGACACACTCTTGTTGGCACTGACATAGCATGTACATGGGATTGTCCTAAGAAGGCAGCAACCCCACAGCTCCTTGATGATATTGATGTACGAACAAATAGGTCAACTCCACTCATAAAACCAATACTTGCTATGTATCAGCCAGTAATTGACATGCCAGATGATTTAGAAAAAAGGTGAGCTTTGAAACAGACAAATGTACATATTCTTTGGTGTCTTTACATGGAGAGAGGAGTGGTCAACTTGTTTGGTGAGCATGCAGTTGTGACAGAGCATCACAAGTATAAACAATTGAATCTTATGGTGAAATAAAGCCTAGGTCTCCACTCCATTTCACTCTATAACTTTAGTAATTATTTTGAGGCAAGTGATTCAATATGCTCAATCTGCTGAATAAATTACACATCAAGAAATAAAAATTATCCTCTAAAATGTCTAGACAAAGTTGAGCCTTTTATGATGCAGGCTATTTTAACAAGCTTATTGGTAATAATGTACATGGCAACATGCCTTACCGTTTCACTATACCTATCTGCACACACACACATGCACCCCCCCCCACATGCACCCCCCCACACACACCCACACCCCCAACACACACACACACACACACACATATACTACAATAATATATATATATATATATATATATATATATATATATATATATATATATATATATTATATATATATATATATATATATATATATATATACAACCCTACTTACAGACATACCTACCTGCATACAGACATACAAACCTACTCACATATACCTATTAAACTATCTGCATACCTACCTACCTACCGGTATATCTATGGACCAACAATCCAATTCACATTACTTCCTTAAACTGCATCCCTACCTACCAACCTATATCTACCTGTGTCACCAATGTGATTCAAATCAAATGAAGAGAGCAGTGATGTATTTACCTTAAAGCCTTCTCACTTTGCTGCTGTCATTTCTTTATGAGATTACAGATAATACAGACCAGATTTCCTGCCGACATACCTTCTCATACACAGTTCATCAATGCATCCAAGCATCTATGCATGTGTATGCATATATACACATACTTACATACATATACATATACACATACAAATACATACGTACATACTATACACACACATACACACACACATACATACATACATACATACATACATACATACATGCATACAATACATACATACATACACATATGGGTACACATACATACATACATACATACATACATTCATACATACATACATACATACATACATACATACATACATACATTATTCATAGATACATATACACATACATACATACATACGTACATACAGACATGCAGACATACATACACATATACATACATACTTACAATACATACATTCATATACATACATGCATGCATGCATACATACATACATACATACATACATACATACATACATACATACATACATACATACATACATACATACATACATACATACATACATACCGGTACATATATACATACATACATTCATACATACATACATACATACATACATACATACATACATACATACATACATACATACATACATACATACATACATACATACATACATACATACATACATACATACATACATACATACATACATACATACATACATACATACATACATACATACATACATACATACATACATACATACATACATACATACATGCAGATATGCAGACATACATACACATATACATACATACAATACATACATTCATATACATACATGCATGCATGCATGCATACATACATACATACATACATACATACATACATACATTCATAGATACATACATATACACATACATACATACATATACACATACATACATACATACATACATACATACATACATACATACATACATACATACATACACACATACATACATACATTCATATACATACATGCATGCATGCATGCATACATACATACATACATACATGCATGCATGCATGCATGCATACATACATACATACATACATACATACATACATACTCATATATGTACCGGTACATACATACATACCGGTACCTACCTACCTACATACATACATACATACATACTCATATATGTACATACATACATACCGGTATCTACATACATACATACATACATACATATCATATATGTACATACATACATACCGGTACATACATACATACATACATACGTACATATGATACATATACACAAAATGTATACATACACAGACTACCAGATATATAGACAGAAAAACATATATCAATACATATTATACCTACCTAAAATATGATACAGGCTAGCCATCACTCAGAATTCCATAAGTACTGGAATATGTATATTATACCAGATATATAGACAGAAAAACAAAATCCATACATATTATACCTACCTAAATTATGATACAGGCTAGCCATCACTCTTAATTCCATAAGTACTGGAATATGTATAGTATAAAGTTATGCGATAACTTTAGTTATGATATATTCAATGTAAGTAATATTGAGAGAAATCTGAAAATCACTAATGTTTGTTTTGTTTTTTTGTTTCAGGTGGAAACATGCTTCAAGTGAAGATTCACTTGCAATCCGGTATCTGTCTGGCAGTTCGAGCAGTGATTCAGATACAGATGAGGAAATGCCTACATTCTTAGAACTTTGCAAAAAACATAACACTGGTGGACTGGAGTCTCTTTTATCAGAATTTACACAGAGTACTTGTGATAAAATGAGGAAAATACCAGGGGTCAAGCTATGAATCAGAGTGGGTTAAACAAAGAATAGGGAGGATAACTGCTAGTATTGCTCATCAAGTCATACATGTACAAAATCCATCACCAACTCATTCTCTCCTTAAAACTATTTTCGGTCAAAACAATTTTTCTGGAAACATTCATACACAATATGGTAATGATAGGGAAAGTGTTGCACGTAGTATGTACTGTATGGAAGCTGGCCAATTACATAGGAAATTTAAGATTTGGGAAACAGGTTTGATTGTTGATCCAGATAAACCTTATCTAGGAGCAAGCCCAGATGCAATGGTTGAATGTGAATGTCATGGTAGGGGGGTTGTTGAAATAAAGTGTCCAAGTACAGGCGCTGATTGTACTTTAGAGCAGTACACTCAACTCAAACGAAATAATGTAACTATGGATGAAAACAAAAATGTTCAACTTGGATCTGGTCCATGGTTGACACAGATACAGATGCAGATGGCATTAGCTAAGGTGGAGTATTGTGATTTTGTACTGTTTTTAGGGAAACATCCGTATGTACATGTGGAGAGAATTTATTATGACAGGTCATTATGGAGTACATGGTGTTTCAAACTGACAAATGTGTTCATGTCATGGGTTTTACCTAATGTTTAATGTGAAAGTTGCTGGTAGTTTTCTATCTCATAAGCTAAATGTTTGTTCTTGTTCTAGTTTATAAAAAGCTTGCTATATATGTGATACAAATTACTGTTGCCTTGGTAATGATTCTTGAGATTTGGTAAATGTCATATTCT
Source organism: Ptychodera flava (assembly GCF_041260155.1). Taxonomy (NCBI): domain Eukaryota; kingdom Metazoa; phylum Hemichordata; class Enteropneusta; family Ptychoderidae; genus Ptychodera; species Ptychodera flava. The sequence goes on from NC_091933.1 coordinate 35,800,932, forward strand.
AAAGGCAAATTTTATAGCAGTGATGACACAGCATCGTCTGATCATGACACCTAATTAGCATAGAAAACTGCTCTTCATATCTATTCAAATGTACCGTGAACTCCAACACAGCTTACAAATGTATACACCACCAGATACTGTAATTTTACCAATGTGAAATGCACATCCCTGGACACAGTGGCTTTACCATCGTGAGCAGCAAAGAGGTTCTAATTGCAAGTCATGTATCCAACGGACAAGGGGATATTGTCATGCCATCAACACTCACACTACTTGCAACTCACAAACTTGTACTAATGACATCAAAAGGCAAGTCATTCCTGTAAAAATTATTATTACTCAGAAATAAAAAATGAAATCTTCAAAATATCCAGAACTTTTCATTTATAAATCAATATGAGCTGTACATATAAGACACAATGTATCTTAACAGTATTGTTTAAGGTAGTAATATGACAAAGTGAAATTGAGCAAGAAAATGTGATATACAGCTGCAAGTGCTAGTTCTTTGAATATCTCGGTCTTTTATGAAAGGTTGATGTGAGTTTCTGTAAATCAAAACATTTGCCTCAACCATAAGCTAAGAAAAATTGTTATTCATATAAAAATATAGAAGTAGTCTAGTTTGACAATAAAAAATGAACATTGTTTTTGTTGTGTGGGGTTTCTATTTGGGAACTAAATTATTGAATTTCATTTGGAATATATGAAGAATTGGACCTAAATTTTATGAAAACAACCTGTTTAAGAGCACAGGAATGAGACACACAAGTAATCTCAGAGGCCAATGTCAGATTAACTCAGATTGACAGATGAGACATACTTATGGACCACACTATCTCTTCACAAGTGGTTCATAGAGATTGCACAATGCTGCAGCAACTACTAACATCTGATTAGCAACAGGTTTCAAAGTCAATGGTATGGTACGAGATAGAAGTGAAAAATTTTTTATTCTTTCAATGGCTCTTTCAACATGAATACGTAAACGGGCAATATTCCGAGTCTGAACAATTTCATTTAAACTTAAATGTTTCCCCTTACCCCATGTACATTTGCGTGTAAAAGGTGGAACTGCAAGATCAGCATGCCTCTTTAAACATAAATCTCGAATCAAAAAGCCTCTATCAGCCATGACCAAGTCCCCCCTTTCAAGTAAATCAATTATCCCACATTCCTTGGTAATATGGCGGTCAGACGCATTTCCTCCCCACAACTTTGAAATAAAACTGATATATCCATCTGGAGTGATACCAATAAGGGCTTTACAAGTATTCCGTGATTTGTAATTAGAGTATGTTATGTATTGTGCTTTCGGCATTGATGGCTTTTGGATATAAAATTCTGTACAGTCAATAATAACTCTGGTTGCCCTATACTTCATCTTAAAACTGTGAGGCATATTTTTAATATTTTTCTTTGGATGGCCACTTTAAAAGAGGTGACATTGCATTACTCATAACAGTAATCCAAGTAATAAAAATCTGGGATACACGGGTGGCTGATGTACTGAACATATCAGCCAAATAAATAATGACAGTCCCTGTCGAAGCCTTAAAAGTGTGATTAGGAACTCTTGAAAAGGGCGAAGCTTCCTATTCCTTCCTGGTTTTTTATAGGTGGATCTCTCATTATGTTGTCCATCATTATTCATTTCTCTGAAAAAAATGTAGAAAGTTTAATTAGTAAAAAAATTCATGAAAAACCTTGTGACCATTATTAGTCCAAAGCATAAGCTGCTCTTGAACTGTCTGGTTCAAACAACAAAGTACTTTAAAGGGGAAGTTCACCAAGGATGATTTTTACATATGTGCTAGCTTTGGGGTTGGTTATTCAAGAACACCACTTTCACCATTTCTAACATATTTTACAGAAACAGCTAAAAATAATAGCTGAAGTTGCATTTTAGGGCTTCATATCATGGGTTTGACTCATGGGAAAAAATGTCAAGCTTGATGCTTTCATCAGCTGTTACGAAAGGGATCCACTTCAAAATGGGTATTGTTCGTTGACTCACGTTACACAGATTATGTGTGTCTGTACATGAGTGGAAGAATAATGCCATTATCATTGGAAAATGGTCCATTCCGTATCACATGATGAAGTGCCAAGCTTTGCATTTTTTTCCCTGAAGCAAAAGCCTCTAGCAATGCAACTTCTGGTACTATTTTCGATCTGTTTTTGTTTAAAATTCTGCATGTTGAAAATGGCGACAGTGGCGTGTCTTGAATAACTGACCCCAAAGCTAGCACATATGTAAAAATCAGCCATGGTGAACTTCCCCTTTAATGAAAATCATTTCCTTTAACCTCCATCACTCCTTACATAACGTACACTATGTATTTTTTCCTTCTATAAATACAATTCAAATGCATCAGCCATACTTTGTCATTTCCACTGAAAACAAATAATATTTGAAAGCCCTTCCAAAGTCATGCTCATCCACCTGATAACCCTGGAGCTGTATAACAAATATTACTGGGGTAGGGCCACAAAAATGTTTGTCAAATATGATAGAATAAAATAGAAACAAGGTAAGTACCTGACACTAGATTTTCCACGCCAGTATCTGATGGTTTTACCACTAGCTGTTGTTGCTGACACAATGTCAAATACATCAGTAAGTTGGCTCCTTGATTTTATACCTATTGATAAATGCATATTTTATATCAAAACAAGGATGAATAGCTGAAATGACTTGAAAAATACAATTAAAAGGTCCATGATTAATAATTTTGTACTATAAAGAAATGCAGTTAGTATAACATAGATGACCTCACTAAAAATTCTCTGATTTTAAACAAAGATATATCCTAAGGGGTGGACCATAAGATATTCAGGGGGTCTCGAAGACGCATGAGGTGGCAATTCTTTTTCTCAGCAAGCTTCACAGGATTTTTTTATCTTTTCAGTCCTTTTTTTTTTGTAAAGCCATCTGTGGCTGGATTTTATTTTCATTTATGTCTGCTAGGAATAGTTTTCAAAAATATTCCCAACTCCGCCCCCCCCCTATTACAAATTGTCAACCCCTCAGGAGGAAGGTGAAACTTGCTTCAATTTCCAAGTCACAAGTGATTTGAACTATATTCATGATTATTTCAGTACATGGGGAAAGTACAAATATGTCAAAGTAGGTTTTATGCAACTGAAGCATAAAATTGCAGATTCGACCAAATAAAAACTAGGAAATTCAAACAATACATGTTCAGACACCATTAAACATTACCAAGAACAAATGAGAACAATGACTGAAGGACCGAATGGGAGGAAAAGAACTATGTGTCTAAAGTATAAAAAAATTAGCAATGATTGGAAAAAGATTCTAAGGTCCCTCAGACGAACCTGAACATCAAATTTCAAAGCATATTTCTGGCTTTATGTATATTTCCTACTGCCTCACAAGTACTGAAATGGAAACTCAAGTAAGAGTCATCTATACGCAGTCAATACCTTGATACAGTTGATATAAACTGTCTATCTCATGGTGTAAGTATGATTCAAGGAGAAAATACTCTACCTGTGTATTTCATACAGCTCTTATCATCTTTAAGAATACTTTCAACAGTCAAGTCTCGCCGTAGTGTTTCAGTGTCATTTAGAACAGTCTCCAATTTATGAATCTTCTGTTTTAAAAGCAAATTTTCTTCTTTAATTTGTAATAGATGTGACCCTGAAATCAAAAAATAACAAGTTTCACTTTACTGTCTAAAAGGGACATTATCTGTTATTGCCTGTAATTTTAGACTGCGAATAAAATATCCTTTCTGTGTATCAACAACAGAACTGTGATTAAGAATCAAAGGACCTGGCCAGAGAGACAGGCCCAGGGGATGAAGGAAATAAGAGATAAGTGCACAAATAATAAAATGAGGAACAGATAGCTATCTGAAAGGGATGGGTACACAATAAAAACAAGGTACAATGAAATCTCATAACAGTATCAAATATATAAAACACTGTGCAGAAAAGGTTTTCTAAAAGAAGATTGTGGATACCTGTGATTTCTGTTTGAGTAGCAACACATACACTGGAAACTTCATCCACATCAGTTTTGCAATATAAGTGATCTTCACTGGGTGGGCTGGTGACAGTAAAGACTCCATCTGACAATCAAAAGATGGCAAAATCGATTATTTATTTCTCAATTTGGCAACTATACATTTGAGGAATACAGTCATTTACTGTAAAATTACAAGACCTACGTGGGTAATTCCCCACTATCAACTTCCCTTGCAATGTTCCGATCTTCCTTAGAAAACATTGTCCTTCTTACCTTCCGCCAGTCTCCTTTTTTTCATTCTCTATGAATTTGAAAGACTGTAGGGAGACTGGATTAGCATGGCATGGTATGTGCTGGTCAATGAAAACATTGAAAGTTCTTAATTAATGTCTACCCATGGGAAAATAGAAACATTGCCTGGGATATTGGTAGGGACTTTTCAAGTATGGTATCCGGTCCAATATCGCCTTAGAATTCATCATAAATATGAAAAACACACTTTCGGCAAAGCCACTATATTATTTCTGTGGAACACGTTCGTTCAAAAGACATGTTATGTGCGTATATGGACGCGGACGCTAACACAAAGGACACATTTGACGCGCGCGCATACGCGCAGTAAAAAGTAATATTTAGGTCACAAAGATTCACTAAATGCTTAAAATCGACTTACTTTTATAAATTATAGCATCCCGACTTACTTATAACCGTAATAAAACATGTTTGTCCATTCTCTATCCAAAATTATTCGAATTTTCCTTCACGCAAACTATTTATAGGCACGTTTTGACAGCAGACGACAATGATGAAATGGCCAGTGTACCCATCTTACGCGATCGACAGCGTGATGAATATACAAATAGGCAATAAAAATACTTACATTCAGAATCAGATGCAACCTTCGCAAGCAGGACGTTAAAAATGATGAACTCACCTTTCATGGAGACAGGCGGAATACGTTTTTGAGTTCCGTAATGATACTCAACTTCAAGTTCAAGAGATGGGCTTGAGTTGGTCTCCAGAACCACCAGATCATGCAACTCCTCCGCTGGCTGTAGTACTTTATGGTTCTCGACCCCTCGGTTTAACTGCCACTGGTTTCTGGGACGGGATGGATCCGAAGAATGGCCCCAATCATTATAAGGAAATTTATGAGGCACAATATTGTGACTCCAGTCGCCAGGAGAAGGGAGATTGTCAGAATCAAAGTGCCGCGAGCAAACCCTTGAAAATTGTTGGGGAGCCAGGACGGTTCTCGACGGCAACTATCGATCCACTTACGGCGAAGATATTTCTGCGATATCCGATGGGGAAATGGATGAAAAGTCACCCCAGACATCCATGGGTACTTTCCTAAATTTAGGAGTTTCCGGGTGTGAGCTTTGCAGTCCCGTACTGCACACTGGAACTCGGGCATCTTCTTAGCAACCACTGAGTAAATTACGACAGTCGCTGATAAATATGTCCTACCTCTGTTCGGAAGTACGCATATTGCGGTCAATGCGCATGCGCACAAACTTAAATCTCACGAGAGTTCGCAATTCGAAAATCAGGAATTGCAAATCCGGAGATGTTTTCAGAAAAAAGTATCTCAACTTGACCTACAAGTGCTCCATTGTATTTTGTGATTGATTATGATTTACGTTTGCGATGTAAAGTTACGATACTTTGAGTTGTTAATCTTATTATTCATATTCACGGGCATGTAAACAAACCATTACTGTGTATTGTGGTCAGTCACGTGGTTCAGCTCGACCAATCGAAATGCGACGGGCAGCGCATGGTAATATAATGAATTTTAATTGTCGAATGTGCCCAACTGTGCGCATGGTTGTGTACTTGTCGTGTGGTACATGGTAAGCAAGAGCAACCATTAGAACAAGTGACGTGTCAATGTGTGAAACTTACGTTACTAAACCAAACTCTCCACATGAAAATGAGACTAAACCACAGTTACTTGTTGGTTGCGAGGCCGCTCTGGCTTACGCGCTCCATAGGTCTAGACGAGTGTACACTATAGACGCAGAGCGCACGTAGCGACGTGCGAGTAAGGTCGAAGGTTACAGCAGATCATCAGCGATCATTTCTCGAAAAGAGGTATTGTATTTTTCTGCCAGCTTGCGATACCTGCCAAAAAGCATTTGAATGTAGAAACAAGTCTTCCTTTGGTGTAACCTTGACCACAGAGTAATATCATAGACAGAGTGGCAACAGCTATTGTTTAAGGCGTGAAGCGGTTACGTAAGCAATCCATGTTTGCCTCGCCTCACGAAGCTCTTGGCTCTCTTTTTCGAAGAGTGCCGACCATGCACCCTTCGGTAATTTTCGGATTTTCACCAATTGTTAAGCGAAAGAATGTTCGACAAAGCTTGTCGTGTGGTGCTGATCGGAATTGATGTGCTGGCGAAAACGGGAGTGTTTTGAGCTTCAGGAAAGTGGATTTTACCGTTTTAAAAATTCCTCTCATATTTTCATGAATATATAATGAGTGTGTTTGAACCAAATTTGAAAGTCTTTTATCGATACTGTCTGGTTTTACTCAATGGTTTACGGTCAGTCATACCGTCTTTTACACGTGCGCCAAGAAAGGACATGTTTATGAAACTGCTGGCGTGTTATGTTTTGATTGGCGTGAGGCAGTGTTTCTGGCCTGAGAGCTCACAAAGTAACTATGGTTGCTACGCGACTGGCAGTACGATGCCATCTCGTCGTATGTTTCGCATAATCTCGTGTAATTATCAACCACAAACCAAGCTTCCAAAAAGTTTAACACCATCATTTTAATATGAAAAGCCAATAGTCTACCGAGACGACCATGGAACAAAAGGCATGCAAGTGTTGCCACTCTGTCTATGATACTCTATGCCTTGACTTAGCAGTTTGTAAGAGAGATGGCTTTGTCTCTCTACAAAATCACCATATGAACTGCATGCTCTTGCATATCGAATAAGCTGGGAAATGTATACCCCATAAGCTGGTGAGAGTAAGGTGTGAGGTGTGGGAAATTGATGATACTAAAGTGGAAATCATTTCTCTTTAAGTTTGTTTCATCCCGTGAACCGAAGTGAAAGGTGAAACACTGACCTGCACTGTAGGTCCTGTTGAGATACTTGGCCACACTAGCCACATCAAACCATGGACATCCTTTTTCGGCCATGATAAACTATGTTTCAAAACGTTTGGACAGAATGACGTGAAGTAATAGATATAGATATACGCTAAACGGCATTTCTGCCTATATCACAGTATAATTACAAAATGAATATTGTGTAACATTTAACCATCTGGTGATAACCCAACTGCAAAATACAGAACCACAATATGTCAAAGACAAATCAACTGAATAAACATTGATAATTTAATAAGAATCCATGCCATAGTTCTGAAATTACAAACACTGATAAAGTTTCACTAATGTAGTTATTCATCTCAGACGTATGCTGGTTGTATAACTTGTCACATGATAAGAGTGGCAAAAATTGCTTTCAATTTAAGAAGGCAATCTATTTACATTAATTACAATACCTTTTGTTGCATAATAAATAATATGTGGCAGATGGTAGTTGCCGGAAAAAAGGAAAATATTTTTCCAAACTTGTCTGAGATGAAGAATTTTTTCCTACAAAAGAGAATCATGGCTTGTCCTCAGGGCAGAGTCCAATACTGTACCATTAAGTCTGAAAAGTTAGAGCTTATGCATCTAAAATTGTGATTTATTCCATGCAATCGTACATAATTACTTGAAGGTCAGGGTGTCTACCCTTAGGTAGTGCATTGTGCAGTGTTATAGCTAATTCGATAGATTTGCACATAGTAATACAGTAGTATGTCCTAATATTGTCATGTTCTTTTCATTCTCTCAGTTCAGTATGTACAAAGTATCAGAATTTACTGCACTGCATGTTTACACCAGTGTTATTGTCGATTCATGACATTGGACGTACACAACATTCTTTGGACATTACACTCTTCAACTTATATTTTTGATAAACTGACAAACCTCTCCTTAGATATGGAATTAATGATGAACATTGATAAAGTTACATAACATTCTTCAAAACTGCATATTGGTCTTTTGTTTGTGATGTAGTTGTGTGAAACGTGAAATTCTTCAATATTAGAGTAATTTAATACTAGAACTCGATCCGTGGTCGAAAATTTCGTGTAAAAGCTTGCTTGTCGAATTCTTAACCATGAATGTCGCTGTCAAACACATTCGTGGTCAGTCTATTTTCAAGCAAACGATGAATTCGTAGGACACTATTGGAAACACAACGGAGCATATTACGACGAATAAGACCAGAGTAAGAACTCTTCAGGGAAAGGGTAGCCGAACAATTGAAAATCGTTTTCATACAGTCTGTATAGCTTTACTATCTCCTCGGTAGACAGCGTAGAATAGTATCTTTTGAGAGTTTCAATGTTCGAACTGTTAGTCACATGAGTGTCGGTGAGTGGAAAGCTAACTAAACGATCGACGCTGGCTCTTCTCAGGACATACTGAACGTCCTCTGCCAGGTTCTCGAATTTGCCAATGATGTCGTAGTTTATGCTGCAAACGGAGCAGAGCTGGTCCATGGGTCGCCAATGTCCATCGAATTGTGCAGAATCGGTTGTGTTGATGACATAGCGGACAAAGTCCTTGAATTGTATGCCGGTCTTCTCACCACTCAGTCTCATTGAGAGGCTCGAATTGAATCGATAACCGGGTATAATCTGAGGACCATATTTAGGCAAGAAAGCCCGACTCGTCCTTTGCTCAAAAACTTCAAATTTGTTGCGATAGGCCGACAGCAGACGCGCAAAGGGATGACGGACAAACATGAATTTGAGATAGCTTTCAGTTCGTTTTACTTTCTCTCTGTTGTTTAGTTTATTTAGAGAGGGATAGAAGCGACCGTATTTTCCATGGACAACGCTGTGATGGATACCGTTTGTGGACTTCTCGAGACCCATCAGTACTAACCATACCCTTCGCCAACTTGTACACGCCACCTTTGGGACCGAACAATACAATAGCTTGTACTGGTCGTTATACAGGATAATCCCACGCCCTGAGTTCTTCCTTCCAATAGCATGGCACAGTTTTTGCAGAACATGTTTCCGTTTCTCGTTGATATCCGCTTTGTCTTTGTCTTTCTGTTGAGAAAAAGCAACAGTCCCTTTTTACTCCTGTTTGACTCCTGCTTTGCTTAGTTGATTGTTTTTTGATTCGCTTGGATGATCTTAGTAATGATTTGTAACATGACTGTTATTTATGAAATTGTTCGTATATTCCACATATCATGTGTCATGTTTGTCTGTCCACCGATCTGTCTACAAACTTTGTCTTTCTCTCTGTGTGCCTTTTTCTAATTATTTTCTACTCTTTCTCGCTTATCTCTCTCCCGGCCTCTTTTTCTACACACAAAATATACATCGTATAATTTAGCGTCCCCCCCTGACACCAGCATTTAGTTCGATGGATCCATATATTCGGATGTTAAGCAATTGGAAGTTCTAACGGGACAGGGCCAGGGCAGACAATAGTTTTAATGTGTTCACATCCTCCAGAGCATCAGCACTGTACCTTCTTTCTCAGACATTTACCAGATTTGTCGAAGATTTTTTGAATTTGAAGATGTTTGTTGGTGACACTAATGACAGACTTCGGTACTTGACAGAAAATTGTGACAGCACGGTTGTCGAGTATCACTTATTGTTGGAAGCATTGAAATCCGTCGACAAAATGTTACTCTAATTTATCTTTTCCGGGGCGAGTTTGCCCTAGGTGTTAGTTGTGATTAACCTTTTACACATTGAGATCAAAAGATGGTTTCCTTTTATTAATTTTCAGTGCATAAAATAAAGAATAAATAATTAAATAAATTTTGAGCGTTATAGTGTCTTCAAAGTGGACATTTTGAAGGCTGGGTCTCACAACAAGAAAAGGAGACTTTGTAGAGATTAGACCGAATAAACAAATATGTTTCCAGTAAATCGATTGACCCAATTTAAGAACCCCGAACTTAAAGGTATACTGTCACCTGTTCCAATTTTGCCACAGTCACCATGAAAAGAGAAAATCTAACCAATCACAGATTTTAAGAGGGTGGCCGCTTTTTAAAAACAGCGCCCTCACATGGGCATTTTGAATACCAAGAAACTCCCTTTGACCATATATGGGCATATTTAGATTATAGGTGACTGTATACCTCTAAACATGTTTTCCTAAACTTTGGTTTATTTGATGACTTAAATACTAAAAAAATTCCCGATCGACCTAACCTTTTTCGTGAGGGCATATTAACGGTCATGAAATACAACTGGCGAGAGAGCAATACAAAAAAAAAATCATTTTTTCGAACATAGTTTTATAAATGTGCGTCATGTGGCCTATGTTTTTGTGCGTTCTCCTTGTGGTTTTCCTGATGTCAAATGAACCGCTTAGATCAGGACTCATTTCCGAAGCCTGTGTAGTAAATTAAAGGGAAGGGGTCGTCGGAACTGCGCGTGTGCGAGTTTCTTGTTTACAAACAATGTATTTCATGCATAATATCTGGATACATCATGTCAACATATACAGCTGCAACATTTAAATTTTACGATGTACATGTTAACAATATTGGATTCGAACTCACAACATACAGTATCCAGTCACCAAGAAGAGAAGCAACAGACATAACTGCTCGGCCAAATCCCCACTCTCAAAAAAGAGTGGTTCAATAACCGAGTTTACAGTTGTTACAATTTTTCTGACTATGACCCCTTCCACACGTTGTAGAGCTAAGAAGCACTCACGCTCGTACACTCACTATCACACATCGGACACAAACTTTATCTAAGCAATGGATGCATTACTTTACTGGGCGAAAGACAGCCTCGGGGAAAATTCTGTCCACCAGCAGAGTTATCAACCCAGGGTAGAAACTATGGTGTTTACAATCGGGATCGAACTCACAACATACGGTATCCAGTCAACAATTATGTTTTAACTTTCATCAATCACCAAAGTTTTGAGCAGAGTTCCGTCGAAACCCAGCCTTCATGTTTTCAAAATCTTATCTTTGCGTGAAAATCTTCAATGTACACATTCTCTGTAGCGTTAACACAGGATATTGTGGCCATTTTTGATTTTAAATATCGGTTAATTTTGGGTTTCTTATTTGTTTCTCTTTTCCAAAAACGTTGCACTGTGACTCCTGATTTCAATACTTCATAACGAAAGAAAATTGTTTAAAGTTTCCCGAGGAAAGTTTGGGCAAAAGTTCATTTACATCTTTATTTCGAAGTATTTCTGACATAACCAAGAAAATAACTTTTATGTGAAGCGTCGAGGATTATAAAATTTGTTCTGAATTCCGTCAATCACCGCCTTGTCAACCTACCAGAATAATCCTTTTAATTTAGGGCCATGTCACTTTTAAATAGTGTAATATGCATCCAGTTATTGGGCTTCGCCTGTTGGATGTCATATAAATAAATAAATAAATAAATAAATAAATGAATAAATAAATAAATAAATAAATAAGCAATAGAAAGTCAGTGAAATTGATTTATATGTTAAGTCAAAAAAACTAGATTTCAGAACCATAATTATCTGAGCTCACCATGTGTGAAGGAAGAACTACGAGTCCGTTCTGTCGGTCACGTGATTCTATCATTCTTGTATCCATTGGTGACAGAGATATATTACAAATCTTCCATGCATTGTAAAGATTCTTCACATCTAAAGATGAACATATACACATCTCCATCATCACAATATTAACTTTGCAAATAAAAAAGGAATCGTTTCAGCATTGATAAATAAAAGGTAGAAATGTGAAACACTAGATATCACACGATTTTAAAGCAGGCACAGAAATTTACCTCCTGAGACCAACAGACGACTGAAAATCCAAGATACCGGCAGAGTTACACAAAGGAGCAGCAGTAAATACACATGTGTCCTCTTACATGCCATCACCCTGATCTGGAATTAATATATGGAGTTTGAAAAGGTTAATCTCCTGATATATCTTTTGATAATATGCTTGATTTAAGAGGTATGAAGTAGCAGTGTTGAATCAGGTAGCACATGTTACCCGAGTGATACCACATAAGGTACACTTAGGGATGGACCATTAGACCTTGGGAGGGGGGTGGTCACAATGAAATTGTGAAAATTTTTTTTTTACTATTGTAAATTTCTGAAATTTTTTTTTTCCAATTGAGATTAGCTGTGCAATTTTTTTTTTCAGAGTAAATTTTCAGATTTATAATTTTTTTTTTAGTTCGTCGCTGTCTGAAGATAAAGCGGGCAAAGATGTGGTGCCAAGCACCACAAGCGGCCACGCAAGCGGTCACGGGGGGGGGGGAATTCGGAGAGGGGTGTCCCCCTGCTGCTGTTGGAGCTTTCGAAAAATAGAGGTTAAAATGGTGTTATTTGGCACTTGGGGAGTATTTTTGCGGGGGGTGGTCAGGAGGGGGTGTCGCCCTCCTGCCGTTGGAGCTTTTGAAAAATAGAGATTAAAATGGTGTTATTTGGTGGCACTTGGGGAGTATTTTTGCGGGGGGTGGTCAGGAGGGGGTGTCCCCCTCTTGCCGTTGGAGCTTTTTGAAAATAGAGATTAAAATGGTGTTATTTGGTGGCACTTGGGGAGTATTTTTGCGGGGGGTGGTCAGGAGCGGGGTGTCCCCCCTCCTGCTGTTAGAGCTTTTGAAAAATAGAGATGAAAATGGTGTTATTTGGTGGCACTTTGGGAGCATTTTTTTCGGATTACACATCTTCCTCTGAAACATGGTCTTCTTGCTCCTCAATAGCTTCCTATAGTTTTGAAAATTGACTATTTTGGTTTCCTGGCTTCCCTTTCTACTGCGTGGTGAAATGGCTACATTCACCCCACCAAACATCATGCATATCTCATGATTTACAATTGATTTTGACAAACTGAGAAGCTAAAATAAGCTAAATAATATAGTTAAATTTGCATATTTGTGTTTTTAGAGCAATTGTTGCCCTTTTTTGATCAAAACATCTATTTCTCTGTAGCAGCATGTCCAAATTGATTGGATGTGTATAGATGTGTTGTAATTTCAATATTTGTCTTTTTAGGGCAATTTATGCCATTCATGGTCAAAAAAATCTGTATTCTCTGAAAGGGCTTGTCCAATTTCTTTGAAATTTGCTCACACAAAAACGATTATTCATGCAGATTTATTCAGTATTTGCTATGAGAAACTTTCAAAGTTCAACCCTTTTGTGTGTTTTTGTGTTGGGATTTGTTGGATAGATGGCATTCTACGTAGTGTATTGTTGAATGTTAAAACATGTGTTGCTGTTGTTTTTTGAGGCTGTTTTTGAGAAAAAGAATTGAAAATGCCTTTTTAAAAGCAAAATAATACATAATGACTTGATATGTTGTTTATCATTATTGACGTGTTTCTACTTGTTCACCCATTCTTGCATTCATCATTGCAATAAAATGCTGTGAAAAAAATGAAACTGATGTGGCCTGCATCTGTTTACCTTGATCTTAAAAGGCAAATACAACTTTCTGTCTTGACAACCATACCATAGTTTCAATGTTTTACCTAGTGTACCTGCTTGGTTTATACGCAGGAAACAACTAGAAAACAGGTTCTATAATTTCATAATTTTCATAATTTCAAGTGATCAGAATACAAAAGTCCTGAAAAGATAAGATAATCACAACTTCCAGTATAAGGGATACAGTCACTCTAAATGTATAAATTAAAATTAAAATGTGCCGGGAGGATGTACTAAAAAATACAGAAAGTTGCTTTCTGTCGGTAAAATCTAAAAAAAATTCAAAATTTTAAAGACTTTTGCAGATTTTTTTTTACGCCTTTGTCTTCTTATTTTTTTTTTATTTTGCAAACTAGTTTGAAGATTTTTTTTTTCCTAACTTTCTGCTCTGAAAATTTTTTATTTCTGTTTTTGACCACCCCCCTCCCAAGATCTAATGGTCCGTCCCTTAGTATAGTACACGGGTCGCTGGATACCGCTATGTACGGTGGGTAAGTATTTGACGATACCAGTGATATCATTTGTACCTACGTATGAAGTTTATTAAATTGCGGCAAAATGACATTTTGATGTCCTGAACACAGGTAACGGGTGATATTAAACACGTGCGTGCGTTGAACGGAAATCGCTAGGTCGTTCAGCGCTTTAACAAAATTCCAAAGTCTACCATCTTCGGTAATTGTTTTCGTTTTCAAAGTTCAAAGTATCGAGAGTGAATGCTCGGTGAACGTTTGACGAATTTGATAAGTAGGGCAAACGCTAAACGCAAACAATTATGTGATTATGTCGAAAACATTCCCATAAACACTATGACGTATGTGTTAAATTGGTCAAGATAATCGGAAGAGTA